>NC_079193.1:377317267-377617267 GCF_029499605.1 Hyla sarda
ATACATACACACATATACATATACACACATACATACATACATACATACATATATACATACACACATATATACATACATACATACATATATACATACACACATATATACATACATACATACACACATATATACATACATACATATATACATACACACATACACACATATATACATACATATACACATACACACATACATACATACATACACACATATATACATACACACATATATACATACATATATACATATATACATACACACATACATACATATATACATACACACATACATACACACACACGTTGAGTTTTGAGTTTTATATATATATATATATATATATATATATATATATATATATATATATATATATATATATATGTGTGTCTTCACAGCAAGGATATACTGGGGCGGAATAACACCTGGTAATGATTAGTAACAGTTCACACCATGTGCTTAGGTGGGTAGTGCCTGACACTTAATAATGTAACATAAGTAAGTAAAATAACAGTAGATTCATAGATAGAGAAGACAGAGCTGATAATTAAGTAACCAAGTACTTAACAGTCATGGTCAGGTTCAAAAATGTTTTCTATGTTCTGCATCTTGGCAAAACATTCATCCTTATAATATAATTCATAAGTAAATGTTATTTCCTTTTTATAGAAATCATGACTTATAAAAAAAAGACCACTAGGGGTCCTCATCCCATCCAGAACATAATCCTGTCCGGCTGCAGCATCATCGTTGTCCAAGCTGAAGCACAGGCTGTGACAAAATCCAGGAAGTGTGGGCGGGACTATCACTCTTCTGTGCTCAATCCTGTCCTATCAGAATGCATCATGAAAACAGAAAGGAGGGGGTTACAGAGCAGCCTGCAGTGATTGGATGAAGAGACCCAGCACAGCACAGCAGATTCAAGGAGGAAGAGGAGTCATTCAGAGTGAGGACACTCCCCCTCCAGAGCACAGGATGACGAACCAAGTGAGCAAAAGAATGAAGTTATTTGTGAGAGAAAAATAGGTGCTAGACACATTTAAATTATATATATATATATGATCAGGATTTGGTACTAAGTAATATATAACATTATTTGTACTCTTTAACAGTGTAAGCTATACCATAAATAAGTACAAGTGCATGAAAAATGTACATTAACATGTTCGGGACGGAGAGCGTACCTGTACGCCCTTTGCCCACTCCCTTTCTATAAAGTGATCGGGATTGGCTTCTAACAACGTCCGGGACCCGTGGCTAATAGCGCGCGGCACTGATCGCGGTGTCGCGCGCTATTAACCCTTAGACGCAGCTTTCAAAGTAAACGAATGCCGGTTAAATCCCTATGGGAGCTATAACACTGGTCACTTTTTATATCATGCAAAAATTAATAAAAAGCTATCAAAAGCTCCGATCAATACAAAAATGGTACCGCTAAAAACTTCAGATCATGGCGCAAAAAAATGAGCCATAATACCACCCCCGATAACTGAAAAATAAAAAAGTTACAGGGGTCAGAAGATGACAATTTTAAACGTATACATTTTCCTGCATGTAGTTATGATTTTTTTTTTTTAGAAGTACGACAAAATCAAACCTATATAAGTAGGGGATCATTTTATTCGTATGGACCTACAGAATAAAGAGAAGGTGTAATTTTTACCGAAAAATGTACTATGTAGAAACGGAAGCCCCCAAAATTTACAAAACGGCGTTTTTTCTTCAATTTTGTCGCACAATGATTTTTTTTTCCATTTCGCTGTAGATTTTTGGGTAAAAAGACTATTGTCATTACAAAGTAGAATTGGTGGTGCAAAAAATAAGCCATCATATGGATTTTTGGGTGCAAAATTTAAAAGGTTATGATTTTCAAATGGTAAGGAGGTAAAAACAAAAGTGCAAAAATGGAAAAATCCTCAGGGGTTAAGAGTGCATTCCCACAGGGCATATACGCAGCGTATTTGACGCTGCGCAAAATTTATGGCAGCAGCGGGAAATACGCTGCGTATCCCTTGGTCACTATACACACAGGGCTTTCCGGCGGCAGCCCTATGTGTGTAGTGAGTTTTGGAGGCGGAGCCATATGCCGGCGTGTCTGTGACGCGCGGCTCCGCCTCCAAAACTCACTGCACACATAGGGCTACCGCCGGAAAGCCCTGTGTGTATAGTGAGCAAGGGATACGCAGCGTATTTCCCGCTGCTGCCATAAATTTTGCGCAGCGTCAAATACGCTGCGTATACGCCCTGTGGGAACGCACCCTTAAAAAGGTTCAAAGAAAGGACCAAAAATGTTGCACCTTATATTTAGGATACAGCTGACACTATTAAGTATTAAGATACTTATTTATCAGCTCTGTCTTCTCTATCTATGAACCTACTGTTATTTTACTCCTGTTACATAAGTGTCAGGCACTACCCACCTAACCACATGGTGTGAACTGTTACTAATCATTACCAGGTGTTATTCCACCACAGTATCTATTTCTCTTCAGTTTATCCTCCTTGCTGTGGAGATTTGTGTGTATATATACATATATATATATGTGGGTATATTTATTTTAATGTGATTTTATCATGTCTGTTAGGCCCTTTCACACTATAAAGTTGTTCCGTTAAAAGACCCGTTATAAACTTCGGTTAGAAAAGCCTTAAAAACGGATGTTAAATGGCCGTTACAAAATCCCACTAAAGTCTATGGGATTTTTTGATTATCTGTTATGACCCGTTATAGCCCTGCAGTGCTGAGGGACTACTACTACTCCAATCATGGAAAATACTTGTTTCCATGATGGGAGTAGTAGTTCCCCGCCTGTGAGAGTCTTCCGGTGGCTGGGGAGGCTACATTAGTGTTTGTTCTACTACCCCATCATGGAACAGACTCTGTTCCATGATGGGGGTTGTAGTACAGAGGCTGAGGGATTGATCGCACCGGGTCTCACTTCTAAGACCCGATGCAATTAGAAGTTATTAAACAGGGGAGCGGGCAGCATGCTCCCCTCCCCTGCGATGAACAATGTATTTTACTTCATTTTTTAATTCCCCACCGGGAGCCCTGAATGGCAGGTACCGAGGAGGTATCTGAGGTTTTCAAATAGAAGCACTGTGATGGGGAAAGATATATAGAATCGCTGGAGGGGTATATGTCTGGCCCCCACAGCACTTCTATATATCTTGCCCCCTGCTGGGCTATATAAGTATTGCACCCCGCAGCGCATTTATATAGCTATTGTCCCCTGCAATATATATATTTTCCCCCCGCAGTACTATCATAACCCCCGGCAGTGCTATGAATGAAAAGTATTCTATTAGCAGCGCATCAGGCCGGGAAGCCGGCCGGCCCGATGCGCTGCTGAAAGAATACTTGCCTTTCATAGCGCTGCTGTGGCATGTACATAAAAGCACTGTGGGGGCCAGATATCGCTAGATATATCTGGCCCCCACAGCGCTTCTATAATCATATGCCTCCGCAGCGCTATGAATGAAAAGTATTCTAACAGCAGCACATCTGGCCGGGAAGCAGGCTGGCCTGATGGGCTGCTGAAAGAATACTTGCCTTTCATAGTGTTGCGGTGGCATATGTACATAGCACTGTGGGGGCTAGATAATGCTAGATATATATGGCCCCCACAGCGCTTCTATAATCATATGTCTCCGCAGCGCTATGAAGGAAAAGTATTCTAACAGCAGCACATCTGGCCGGGAAGCCGGCCAGCCCGATGTGCTGCTGATAGAATAATTTTCATTCATAGTTTTCATTCATAGTTAAGGCATATGATTATAGAAGCGATGTGGGGGCCAGATATATGAATATATGTCTGACCCCTGCAGCGCATCTATATACAGCTATGACAGCACTAGAAGATGATAAGAGGCCTGGGCAGCAGTCAGGGGGGGAATCATACATATACACATGGGGGCAATAAAATGAATATACTTAAGGGGACGCACTGAAGTTTAAAAACCCCGCAGGGAATTTAAAAATGAAAGTAAAATACATTGTACATCGCAGGGGAGCGCAGCATGCCGCCCGCTCCCCTGTTAAATAACTTCTAATCGCATCGGGTCTCAGAAGTGAGACCCTGTGCGATCAATCCTTCAGCCCCTGTTCTACAACCCCCATCATGGAACACTAATGTAGCCTCCCCAGCCACCGGCAGACTCCCGCAGCCGAGGAATTACTACTCCCATAATGGAAACAAGTCTGTTCCATGATGGGAGTAGTAGTAGTCCCAGCTGTGGGAGTCTGTAAGCAGAGGTGTAAAATGGATGTTATTCAGCCGTTAGCGCCCGTTATTTCATCCGTTATTATACATTCGTTTTTACACAGAAATCAGATGTTTAATAATGGATGAATACTCCTAGTGTGAATGGGGCCTTATTCATATTACCTAAATAAAGATTGCTATATTCTTTGTATATTTCGTGATAATACGCTTGTGTTTTGGGATCCCTTTGCTATATTACGTGTTTTGTCGTGCAGTGTAGGGAGTTTGGCAGTTAGGTGGTCAAAAATATGTAAAAAAATTAATTAATAAGTAATAAAAAGAAACAAATACAGAAGCAGAAACGTACAATCTATTAAAATGTACCATTAAATGCCCCGTTAAATCACCATTAAATGCCCCAGCATTTGGAACATTTCGTTCCAAACACGGGCTGCGGGGGTCGTGGGGTAACCGTGACTTCACGACCCCGACAGCATGTGTTTGGAACAAAATGTTCCAAATGCTGGGGCATTTAATGATGATTTAACGGGGCATTTAACGTGATATCACGTCATTCCCCCTAAATGCAAGGCTATCCGCCACACCCCCTCCAATAGACTTGCAGTTAGGGGACATAGTGTGATATCAGAAGGAGCGTTGTTGAGACGTCACGACCCCGGAACCCCGCACCCAGCAATCGGAACAAAATGTTCTGAACGCTGGGGCAATGGAGTACCCTTTAATAATGCCATATGGTGAGCGGCTTAAATGGAAAAAAATACCAAATCCAAAATTGCTGAATTTTGGTGACATCACATCACAGAAAAATGGTACCAATAAAAACTACAGATCGCATCACAAATAATTACCCCTCGTACAGCAAGTAAGAAATAAGAATGTTTTTTTTTTTCTTTTTAATAGAAAAGCATGTATATATGGGCATCACTGTAATCATATTGACCCAAAGTTCACTATTTAAAACAAACCCTCCCCCCCCCCTCACCCACCCAATGTTGCAAACTTGTGTTTTTTTTTCAAATTTCCCGCCCACAAACAATATTTTTTTGGTTGCCCCATACATTTTATGGTAAAATGAAAAGTGTCATTACCAAGTACAATTGGTTGCTGGAAAAAAAACAAGCCCTAATAAGAATCTATGGATGGAAATATAAGAGTTATGGCGAAGAAAAAAAACGAAAATGAAAATTAGCTGTGTCCTTAAGGCCATAACCTGTTGTGTCTGGCGGAAAAATTCCTCTCACGAATTCCATTGCAGCAGAGTTCTATTGTTTTTACTGGGATTCAATGTGTATGAACCAGCGCACACATTGCCACCCCTGATGCTTTGCCGAACCTCTGGCTTTATCAGTGGGTGGGGGCATTGGGATTTGTTCAGTCGCCCCAATAGAATGTTCCCCTGTCTGGTTACACATCTAGTGGCACATCTGCATGTGTGCGGTTAGCTGCAGATCATCCACTGCCATACAAACATTCATCCCAAAATGGAGATTATAATCTTGATAGATTAGAGTGAGACAGATATTTTCTCTCACAGCCACGTTCTTCAAATCTTAGAAAAAAACCTTTAACATTCGTGGCCCATGGGTTGGGGCAACTTTAACAAACAGTGAACTTGTGCGGTCCCCTGGCCTATATTCTTAGGCATCAAAATACTTTCCAATCTACTGCCCAGGTGAGTCAGGGGGAATCAAGGGGTAAGCAGAAAGTCATACTATGACATCATAGGCGTGCGCACGGGGTGTGCCGGGTGTGCACAGGCACACCCTAATCACCGCGGCCGCGGCCCGCTGCTGCAGGGCTTTTTTTTTTCTCACTACTAAACGCCAGCCCCACCGGACATCGCCGACATCACCAGCCCGACCCACCCACTACCCCCCTGCTC
Organism: Hyla sarda; assembly: GCF_029499605.1. Taxonomy (NCBI): domain Eukaryota; kingdom Metazoa; phylum Chordata; class Amphibia; order Anura; family Hylidae; genus Hyla; species Hyla sarda. The sequence continues at coordinate 377,323,373 of NC_079193.1, forward strand.
GGCGCCGCAACCGCTACTACACACATTCGGGGAGATTTATCAAAACCTGTGCAGAGGAAGAGTGGTGTAGTTGCCCATAGCAACCAATCAGATTGCTTCTTTCATTTTCCACAGGCCTCTTTAGAGGCCTGTGGAAAATGAAAGAAGCAATCTGATTGGTTGCTATGGGCAACTGCACCACTCTTCCTCTGCACAGGTTTTGATAAATCTCCCCCATTATCCCTACACTGACTGACCTTACATGCCGCTCGGGGGCCGCTTTAAGAGCGCGGGGGCTGATGGGTCAGGCGTCAGTGCGCACGGCTGCACATGACGCACGCGCGCACTGTGTCTGGAGAGCCCGTACAGGAGAGGCCCGCTGCCAGGGCAAGGACAGGAGAAGCCCGGGCCCCCAGCTCTTGAGTCTGGGCTGCTGGAGAGGGCGGCTAAGGAGAGAGAGGCCTGCAGCAGCAGTAAGTGCCGGTAAGTGGCTGCTGGCCTGCTGCCATACATGATGGGGATGTAGTCCTGAACTGTGAGCCTACATTATGTAGGCTCACAGCTCAGGACTACATCCCCATCATGTATGATTGTGACTGTCTATTGTATGTAGGCTCACAGCTCAGGACTACATCCCCATCATGTATGATTGGCTATTATATGTAGGCTACATATAATAGACAGTCACAATCATACATGATGGGGATGTAGTCCTGAGCTGTGAGCCTACATATAATAGACAGTCACAATCATACATGATGGGGATGTAGTCCTGAGCTGGGAGCCTACATATAATAGACAGTCACAATCATATATGATGGGGATGTAGTCCTGAGCTGTGAGCCTACATATAATAGACAGTCACAATCATACATGATGGGGATGTAGTCCTGAGCTGTAAGCCTACATATAATAGACAGTCACAATCATATATGATGGGGATGTAGTCCTGAGCTGTGAGCCTACATATAATAGACAGTCACAATCATACATGATGGGGATGTAGTCCTGAGCTGTGAGCCTACATATGATAGACAGTCACAATCATACATGATGGGGATGTAGTCCTGAGCTGTGAGCCTACGTATAATAGACAGTCACAATCATACATGATGGGAATGTAGTCCTGAGCTGTGAGCCTACATATAATAGACAGTCACAATCATACATGATGGGGATGTAGTCCTGAGCTGTGAGCCTACATATAATAGACAGTCACAATCATACATGATGGGAATGTAGTCCTGAGCTGTGAGCCTACATATAATAGACAGTCACAATCATACATGATGGGGATGTAGTCCTGAGCTGTGAGCCTGGGCATGTGTGGTGTGGTCAGGGCATACTGGGAGTTGCATGCTGGGAGTTGCAGTTACTACTGTAGTTTCAGTCCATAGGCTGGAATCTGGATCAAGAAATTTCCGTGGTCCAGATTCCAGCCTATATCTCTGAACTACAGCTCCCCCCAGCATGTAGCACCATATAACGTATACTATAGTGCAACATAATGGGAGTTGTAGTTTTGGTCACCATATATTGTATTAGGGCATGCTGGGAATTGTGGTTGGTAACTGCAAATCCCAGCATTGCATTCCTTCAAGGAATGCAATGCTGGGAGGTGAAGTTACCAACTACAATTCCCAGCATGCCCTGATACAATCTATGATGACCAAAACTACAACTCCACACATCTATATAGGAGTACAATTTAGATTATGGTGTAACATCCTGGGAGTCCTAGTTTTGGGTCAGCTGCAGACCCAAAACTACAACGTGCATGCTGCTCCAAGCTTGCTGGGCGCCGCATCACTTTTTCAACTAATCTGGTGCAAAAAAAATTCTATTTGGAATATCCCCCCCTCTGTGCCCCCATCTTATAGTAAAAGCCTTCTTCTGTTTGCCAAGTAAAGAAAAACATGAGTTTTACCATTCAACTTACAATTTTTTTTTCAAATCCACATCAAATGCCTCCCTATAAACACCAGCAACATACACACAAGTGGGAAGTCTAGTCAGGGCTGGTGCATGGATTTTTGACACTCTAGGCAAAACCTAATTTTGACAACCCTTTGGCTCCGCCCATTGAACCCCTTGGCAAATATAAGATCAGGGGTAGAATTAGTCCCGTAAGCCTCATGGTAAATTCTAGACTTGTCCTCCTCCCTAAAATTATAACTATATTGCACCTAATGTGGGGGAACTGTACTGCACCTAATGTGGGGGAACTGTACTGCACCTAATGTGGGGGAACTGTACTGCACCTAATGTGGGGGAACTATACTGCACCTAATGTGGGGGAACTATACTGCACCTAATGTGGGGGAACTATACTGCACCTAATGTGGGGGAACTGTACTGCACCTAATGTGAGGGAACTATACTGCACCTAATGTGGGGGAACTATACTGCACCTAATGTGGGGAGAACTATACTGCACCTAATGTGGGGGAACTGTACTGCACCTAATGTGGGGGAACTATACTGCCAACCTAATTTGGGGGAACTATACTGTACCTAATGTGGGCCAGCAGAATGTCATACTATCACATCATGATCAAGGGGAGGAGTCAAGGGCCAGCAGAAAGTCATACTATCACTTCATGATCAAAGGGAGGAGTCGGGGCAGCAAAATGTCATACTATCAATTCATGTCAAGGGGAGGAGTCAGGGGCCAGCTGAAAGTCATACTATCACTTCATGTCAATGGGAGGAGTCAGGGGCCAGCAGAAAGTCATGCTATCACTTCATGTCAAGGGGAGGAGTCAGGGGCCAGCAGAAAGTCATACTATCACTTCATGTCAAGGGGAGGAGTCAGGGGCCAGCAGAAAGTCATTCTATCAATTCATGATAAAGGGGAGGAGTCAGGGGCTAGCAGAAAGTCATACTATAACTTTTTGATCAAGGGGAGAAGACGGGACAGGGATGCCTGTCCCTCCTCTTCACTGCCTGCTGAAACCTGAAGCGCAGAGAAACCTGCTGGGATTTCTTATAGTTAATGGTGGCAGTAATAGGTGAGTTACGATAGTTTCTTCATTGTTACACAAGAATAACCCTAAAAAGACTAATTGCAGAACTCAGAATTATAGACGATTCACAGCTGAAATCATCTGGGCTCCTGGTGGTCACTGACTAAGGATTGTGTGTTTTGCTGGATTTAATGTAAATTATCTAAATCCAGGGTTAAAATCCAGTGCGCTTATTTCTTTCTTTTCTTGTTCTTTGCTTTTTTTTTTTTTTTTACCAGTTTCCCATATTTTCCTCTTTTTTTCTCTTTCTTGTTCTCCCCATTTCCCTTTCCTCTATTTTTTTTTACATTTCTTTAGCTTTCCTCTTTACTTTTGTCACCATTCTTTTTTTCCTTCCTTAGTTTCCCTTTAACCCATTCTTTCATTTCCATTTCTCCCCCTTTTAACCCCTTCCCGACCCATGGCATACATGTATGTCATGGGTCGGCTCCCATTCTATAATGTGGGGCCACGGCGTGGCCCCTCGTCATAGCGGGTCGGGCCCGGCACCTAGCAACGGACGGGACCCGTGGCTAATAGCGCGTGGCAGTGATCACGTGCCATGCACTATTAACCCTTTAGATGCGGCGTTTAAAGTTGAATGTTGCGTCTAAAGTGAAAGTAAACTAATGCCGGTTAGCACAGGGAGCTGCTCGGGATCGCCGCGGCATCCCGAACAGCTTACATGACAGCCGGAGGATCCCTACCTGCCTCCATGCTGTCCGATCGCCGAATGACTGCTCAGTGCCTGAGATCCAGGCATGAGCAGTCAAGCGGCAGATTCATTGATCACTGGTTTCCTATGAGAAACCAGTGATCAATGTAAAAGATCAGTGTGTGCAGTGTTATAAGTCCCTATGGGATAACAATGATCAGTGTGTGCAGTGTTATAGGTCCCTATGGGATAACAATGATCAGTAGAGATCAGTGTGTGCAGTGTTATAGGTCCCTATGGGATAACAATGATCAGTATAAGAGATCAGTGTGTTCAGTGTTATAGGTCCCTATGGGATAACAATGATCAGTGTGTGCAGTGTTATAGGTCCCTATGGGAGCTATAACATTGCAAAAAAAAAGTGGAAAAAAAAAGTGAATAAACATCATTTAACCCCTCCCCTAATAAAAGTTTGAATCACCCCCCTTTTCCTATTTAAAAAAAAAAAACAGTGTGAATAAAAATAAACAAATGTGGTATCTTCGCGTGTGGAAATGTCTGACTTATAAAAATATATCATTAATTAAACCGTACGGTCAATGGCGTACGCGCAAAAAAATTTCAAAGTCCCAAAAAGCGTATTTTTGGTCACTTTTTATATCATGGAAAAATGAATAACAAGCGATCAAAAAGTACGATCATTATAAAAATTATACCGCTAAAAACTTCAGATCACGACGCAAAAAATTTGCCCTCATACCGTCCCATACACAGAAAAATAAAAAAGTTATAGGGGTCAGAAGATGACAATTTTAAACGTATAAATTTTCCTGTATGTAGTTATGATTTTTTCCAGAAGTACAATAAAAACAAATCCATATAAGTAGGGGATCATTTTAACCATATGGACCTACAGAATAAAGAGAGAGTGTCATTTTTACCGAAAAATGTACTGCGTAGAAACGGAAGCCCCCAAAATTGTGTTTTTTCTTCAATTTTGTCGCACAATGAATTTTTTTCCGTTTCTCTGTAGATTTTTGGATAAAATGACTGATTTCATTACAAAGTAGAATTGATGGTGCAAAAAATAAGCCATCATATGGATTTTTAGGCGCAAAATTGAAAGAGTTATGGTTTTTTAAAGGTAAGGAGGAAAAAACGAAAGTGCAAAAATGGAAAAAACCCTCGGTCATGAAGGGGTTAATTGATTTTTTTTTTTTAATCTCTCTATTTCCTTCCATTTCCTTCTCATTTCTTTTCCTTTCTCCCATTGTATTCCCATTTCTTATGTTTTTCATCCCCATATCTTATTTTTGTTTTCTCTTTATGTCCATTTCCTTTTTTTTTCTGCTTATTTTCTTTCCTGTAGTTTCTTTTCTTCCATTACTTTCCTCCTCTTCTTTCCACCTTTCCTCTCATTTCCCTTATTTTCTGTGCACTTTCTCCTTCTTCAAGTCACTTTATTTCTTTATCATTCTTTTATGTTATTCTTTGCTTTTGTTCCTATGTTTTCCTTTTCCTTTCCTTTCTTTTCCTCTTTCCTTTCCTCATTAGTACAGTTTTCTCCATTTCTTTCATTTACTCCTTCCTCTTTTCCTTCCCTTCTTTAATGATGTAAATCTTTTTAAGTAATTTTTTTTCTCCACAGAATGTACCATACAAGCTTTTACTCCCTACACTTCACTATTTTACTCCCTACACTTCACAGTCACTATGTGACTGCAGCTCGGCCCGTCAACCTTGTACTCCAGCAGGTAGGGCAGAGGTACCTCCACGTTGTCTCCCTCCATGTTGTCTCCCTCCATGTTGTCTCCCCCCATGTTGTCTCCCTCCTCGTTGTCTCCCTCCATGTTGTCTCCCTTCATGTTGTCTCCCTCCATGTTGTCTCCCTTCACGTTTTCTCCCTCCACGTTGTCTCCCTTCATGTTGTCTCCCTCCATGCTGTCTCCCTCCATGCTGTCTCCCTTCATGTTGTCTCCCTCCATGTTGTCTCCCTTCATGTTGTCTCCCTTCATGTTGTCTCCCTCCATGTTGTCTCCCTCCATGTTGTCTCCCTCCATGCTGTCTCCCTTCACGTTGTCTCCCTCCATGTTGTCTCCCTTCATGTTTTCTCCCTCCATGCTGTCTCCCTCCATGCTGTCTCCCTCCATGTTGTCTCCCTCCATGCTGTCTCCCTCCATGCTGTCTCCCTCCATGCTGTCTCCCTCCATGCTGTCTCCCTCCATGTTGTCTCCCTTCACATTGTCTCCCTCCATGTTGTCTCCCTCCATGTTGTCTACCTGCATGTTGTTTCCCTTCATGTTGTCTCCTTCCATGTTGTTTCCCTTCATGTTGTCTCCCTTCATGTTGTCTCCCTCCATGTTGTCTCTCTTCATGTTGTCTCCTTTCATGCTGTCTCCCTCCATGTTGTCTCCCTGCATGCTGTCTCCCTCCATGTATTCTCCCTCCATGTTGTCTCCCTTCATGCTGTCTCCCTCCATGTTGTCTCCCTGCATGTTGTCTCTCTTCATGTTGGCTCCCTCCATGTTGTTTCCCTTCACGTTGTCTCCCCCATGTTGTCTCCCTCCATGTTGTCTCCCTCCATGTTGTCTCCCTTCAGGTTGTCTCCCTCCATGTTGTCTCCCTTCATGTTGTCTCCCTGCATGTTGTCTTTCTTCATGTTGTCTCCCTCCATGTTGTCTCCCTCCATGTTGTCTCCCTCCATGTTGTCTCCCTTCATGTTGTCTCCCTGCACATTGTCTTTCTTCCTGTTGTCTCCCTTCACGTTGTCTCCCTCCATGTTGTCTTCCTCCATGTTGTCTCCCTTCATGTTGTCTCCCTTCATGTTGTCTCCCTTCATGTTGTCTCCCTCCACGTTGTCTCCCTCCATGTTGTCTCCCTCCATGTTGTCTCCCTGCATGTTGTCTCTCTTCATGTTGACTCCCTCCATGTTGTTTCCCTTCACGTTGTCTCCCCCATGTTGTCTCCCTCCATGTTGTCTCCCTCCATGTTGTCTCCCCTTATGTTGTCTCCCTTCAGGTTGTCTCCCTCCATGTTGTCTCCCTCCATGTTGTCTCCCTGCATGTTGTCTTTCTTCATGTTGTCTCCCTCCATGTTGTCTCCCTGCATGTTGTCTCCCTGCATGTTGTCTCCCTGCATGTTGTCTCCCTCCATGTTGTCTCCCTCCATGTTGTCTCCCTCCATGTTGTCTCCCTCCATGTTGTCTCCCTCCATGTTGTCTCCCTCCATGTTGTCTCCCTCCATGTTGTCTCCCTCCATGTTGACTCCCTCCACGTTGTCTCCCTTCACGTTGTCTCCCTCCACGTTGTCTCCCTCCACGTTGTCTCCCTCCACGTTGTCTCCCTCCATGTTGTTTCCCTGCATGTTGTCTCTCTTCATGTTGTCTCCCTCCATGTTGTCTCCCTCCATGTTGTCTCCCTCCATGTTGTCTCCCTCCATGTTGTCTCCCTCCACGTTGTCTCCCTCCACGTTGTCTCCCTCCACGTTGTCTCCCTCCACGTTGTCTCCCTCCATGATGTCTCACTCCATGTTGTCCCCCTCCATGTTGTCTCCCTACACGTTGTCTCCCTCCATGTTGTCCCTGTTGGTAAAATAATATTTTGATATCTATGTTCTCTGTATTTAAATATATAGTCTAACTTTAGATGGTGTTGCCCTGTTTTATCTAGTTTCAATTAACCATTGTCTTAGTTCTGGACGGCGCCCAGTGATGCTCAAAAACTATCCAAATGACCTTGGTAAAATAATGAGGTTTTTGTTGGTTAAAAAGCTTTTGCTACTAAGAAAGAAAGTGTGTTGTCCCCTTCCATGTTATCTCCTTCCATGTTACCTCCTTCCATGTTGTCTCTCTATGTCGCTCACTATGCCGTATACTTGTACTCACTGCAGATAATGTCACTTCTGTATAAACTCCACAATTAACCTCATTGTAATAGGAATATGTGAGGCTTTCACGCTATCGCTGGATGTGATGTGGCACTGATCTGGGGCCATTTTCTGCCTGACTGTGTTTCTATGACAACTTGCAGTCATGTTGTGTCGCACATCAAATGTAAGCGAGATAAGATTTTCTGTTTCTGTACAATGTCCAAAATTGCTGCATTGTCTATTGTCACATAAGAAAGTGTCATCACAGTCTGGGGAGAACACAACACTGTGTCACTACCTGCCTGAGTATTTACTGCACTCCTTGTATAGTCACACATAGTCACATACATGTATACACACATATAATAACATATATACATACATACACACATATAATTACACATACATACAATCATGCACACACAATCACAAATACACATACATTTATACATACATACAATCACACATGCATTCATACACACATACATTTATACACAAATACAATCACACATGCATTCATACACACAATTACGCATACACACATACATTCATAGACATATAAAATCATACGTACATTTATACACATACACACACATTCTTTCATTTATATACACTCACACACATATATACACACATACATTCATACCCACATACAAACACATGTAAATTCATATATGCATACTCTACATTCACACACACATACATACATACATTCATACACACAATCACTCATACATAAATTCATACACACATAAAATTACACATACATAATCATACATACACACAAGCACACATACATACATTCATACACACATACAACACACATGTAAATTCATACATGCATACATAAATTCATACACACACATACATAAATTCATACATGCCTACTCTACATTCACACATACATACATACATTCATACACACATAATATTACACATATATAATCATACATACACACAATCACACAAACATACATACACACAATCATGCTTAATCACACATACATTTATTTACACACATACATTCATGCTAGCATACAGTCACACATACATTCCTTCATTTATACACACTTACGCACATGTATACACTCACATTTGTACCCACATACAAACACTCATATACATTCATACTCTACATTCACACATATACACATGTATACACATCCACTTAGACATCTGTTCACACTCACGTATAGTCATCAAAAGTCCAAGCAAAAAAAGTAAGAAACGTTTTAAAAAATTATAACCCTTTCCCCCATATTAAAAATTCTAATCATGTTCCTTTCCCATTTTTTTAAATTAATAAAATATAAAACTACCGGAACAAAGTTGTAAACAAAAATGGTGACATTAAAAACTACAACGTTTTATATATACACAAGCGCTACTGCATGGATTTTTATTAGCAGCTGCCCAGGATTACGGGTGGATCCCTACACACCACCCAGTACTAGTCGAATTATTCACTAATACAAAAATACAGGTGTGTTGTAATACAGGCGCTTGCTATAATGAAATGTGTATAAATATGCAATATAAATTGAACAAAAATAGAAAATACAATATAACAATTGTGCTTACGTCCCAGACGAAGGTAGCCGTTAGCTCACCGAAACACGTTGGATATCTTTTTGTCCCAAACTAGCCAAAGTAGTGACGTCACTCACCAGCTCCAACAGCATCCAATCCCTTCAAGCGGTAAGCGAGGTAGAGACGCCACCGGCCGGGGCTGTCTCCCTCTAACCGCATGCAACATCGACACAGCAGGATCCGAACACATATCCAATTGAACGTACGGACATCCACCTCCACCGCTCTCAAAAACCAGGTACCCCTTTACCAAGTACAGTGTACCAGATTGGTAGGAGGTATATGTACCACCGCTGGAAAATTATCTAATCCACACACATCATTATTTCAGTGTACCGGATGATCAGATCGGCGAGTCTGATAGTCCGGAATTTGTCAGTACCCACCCCGTTAGAGGTAATTACCCTTCGACAATATAGCAGTAATAGTGGTACAACAACATAGTAACATCACCTACACCACTAATAAATAGTCTTTATCTCTTGTATTTCACAGAAGCAGTAATAACCCGATCAAGCCTAAGGTCACATCTATATTCATACAATCTCAATAAATCAACATATGTAATCACAATTGTTATATTGTATTTTCTATTTTTGTTCAATTTTTATTGCATATTCATACACATTTCATTATAGCAAGCGCCTGATTACCTCACACCTGTAAAAACTACAACGTGTTTTATGACAAAAAAAAAACTAAGACAAAAAATAAGTAAATAACAAAATGTATTAATCTTAATAGTTGAGGAAGAAAACTTTAAACTAAAGATGGCTGTCACCAGGTCTGGGACTACGTCTACACCTTACTTTTGGAGTTCCGTATTAGAAAAATGGAGCTCCAACTCCGTACAATTTTATTTTCATATCAGCTGGCTCCAGAAAGTTATACAGATCTGTAAATTACTTCTATATAAAATCTTAATCCTTCCAGTACTTATCAGCTGCTGTATGCTCCAGAGGAAATTGTGTAGTTCTTTCCAGTCTGACCACCGTGCTCTCTGCTGACACCTCTGTCCGTGTCAGGAACTGTCCAGAGCAGCATATGTTTGCTATGGGGATTTTCTCCTACTCTGGACAGTTCTTAAAATGGACAGAGATGTCAGCAGAGAGCTCTGTGTTCCAAAAAGAATTTCCTCTGTACTATTCAGCAGCTAATAAGTACTGGAAGGATTAAGATTTTTTAATAGTAGTAATTTACAAACCTGTTTAACTTTCTGGCACCTGTTGATTTAAAAAATAAAAGTTTTCCATGGGAGTACCCCTTTAATTCCCTCTGCTGATCATTAGAATAGGCCTTGAGAAGTGCACACTAATCTATTATTAGCGCAAATTTTTGTACAATGTGAAACTGGCTGCACAATATAGTGGTTTCCCCAGTTGCTGTGCGTCTCTTCATAAACTTGTGAAAAAGACAAAACGCTCCTGGATAGTGTAAAAAGGACTGAAAAGCTCAAACAAACATTCCCAAAGCGGCTGGTCACTGGAGTAGATAATAATATTCGTACATTCAGCGCAACAACCGTCTGCTAACCATCCCGCCTGAAAGTGCACAAAAAGAAAAATGATAAAACTAGAGCATAAAGATATAAACAGAGCAAAATTATATCATTTCTGCGCAAAATAAAAATACAGTGTACAAAAATACACAATTTTTCAGGTCCACGACAATTAATAAATTCCCCCCTAAATGCGCAAATCTATTAGATTGTCTCGGTCACTGCAGGAATAACAGGCAGAGAAGCGCTTAGCTCTCATCATTCAGACCCCCGCCCCAATTAAAATTTTGACATGCTTACGTTTTTTAAAAGCGACAAGTAGTTGCTGAATGTATTTTGTATATTATATGTGCATGTCGTTTCCTATTCACAAAATCCTGTCTACTATACAGCTCATGCATCTTTTGATAGTAATAAATAAATTAATTAATGGATGGAAAAATAAATAAATAAATGAATAAATATATAACTGAATACATAAATAAAATAAATAAATAGATAAATGAAGGAATACCGTAAATAAATTGTTGAATAAATAAAGATAAATAGATAAATGAATAAATAAATAATAAATGAATAAAATAAATAAATAATAAATAAATAAAATAAATAGATAGATAGATAAACAAGGATAAATTGGCCAGCACTACTGATACCAAAACTACTGCATGGACCTGGCATACAGGTGCACGCTGCTAGGCTGAATATACAGTAGTGCTGGCCAACTTATCCTTGTTTGTGTTATACATACGGGGTAGTGGCTACCTCCATGTTGGCTCCTTCACCCCACCCACCTCTATTAGGTGCTGTATAAGGTGCTGGATGTCTCAGACCTTGCAATGCCTGTTAAACTGATCACACAGAGGCATGTTCACAGTGTAGGGTCCGTCCCAATGAGGTCACCTTACCATGGTGGGATGGTCAAAACTATTTGGCTGCCAAATTGTGAGCTAAGTACCTCATAATTTCATTTTTTGCACTATAGCTGTATAGCATTTCATGTTTTATATGTATCATTGTGCTAGCACTGTGCTGCTGTATTCTCCTGTTGCTAGATAGATAGATAAATGTAGGAATAAATAAATAATTGAATAAATAAAGATTAATAGATAAATGAATAAATAAATAATAAATGAATAAAATAAATAAATAAATATAATTAGTAAATACATAGATTGATAGATACACGAAGGAATAAATAAATAATTGAATAAATAAAGATAAATAGATTAATTAACAAATAAATAATAAATGAATAAAATAAATAAATAAAGGAATAAATTAATAATAAATAAATAAATATGTATATATAGATCAGTGTTTCCCAACCAGGGTGCCTTAAGCTGTTGCAAAACTACAACTCCCAGCATGCCCGGACAGCCTTTGGCTGTCTGGGCATGCTGGGAGTTGTAGTTTTGCAACAGCTGGAGGCACCCTGGTTGGGAAACACTGATATAGATGAGTAGGTAAGTGAATAAATAAATAAAATAAATGAATAAATAATAGATAAATTAATCTGCTGTGTGTCTATATATATATATATATATATATATATATATATATATATATTTATATATGATATAGAAATGACCTACTGAGAGTGAAAGAAGTAACTAGATTTTAAAATATTAAAAACAAAAAAATAAATCTGTGTATCCTGTGTGATCATCCTTTGAGTGATACCAGGGCGCACTGAGTTATGACACGGGTTGAACTCCCTCTGGTATCTCAGTTTCTGACACAAAACGCCACTTACCCACTTATACCCAAAAGTGATGATAAGGCGGTAAATAATCCACTGAGACGCCACTTGTCATGGAAGATGGAGATATGATGCCTCAAAGCTTTTAGCGGATTCACGAGATTCGCCCGCCGGACGGATGACTGTGACATGGAAAAATCGCTGCTGGATCTTTAGAGAATTCTTCGAGTTTGGCTTCAAATGCGGCATCAGGGAAGAATTCTGCGTTAGATGTCACATGATCGTGGTTACGTTTGTATCCTAATGTAACAAATTTAAATTTGAAATTTCTATTGTAGAGTATTCAGACATTACACGGAACTTTAGAAACGTGCTTTTATTTCATACAATAATACTATAGAAAATTCTCGCAGTGAAGGAGCCTGTACGGCTGCGAAACTCATTGTCCTCCTAATAAAATAAGTTATTATTTGAATACATCTCGGAATCTTTCGGAATACTTGCAGCGCGCCTGAGTAGAAAAGAAGCCACTCTGTACGAAACAAAAAAAATAAATAAAAAAGAAACAATGTCAGCAAAATAGTTTGCTAATAAAGCTTCCTTTACAGCACACAAACCTTATTAGTTGCAAAAAAAATAAATAAATAACACAAACTGAATAATAGAAATTATAATGCAACAATTCAAAAAATGACAATGTTCCATTCTTTGTGATCATTTACATTGTGTATTGAGCTATGAATCAGGGTGAAAATATGAATTCTCAATTCTATTTTTCCCCATCTTTGTGATGAAGCCATTGTGAAGTGATGTTTTCTGTATTGTTATTTTGCAAATGAGATGCAAATGAGTAGCAACATGTTTTTTTTAGTTTTTTAGTTTTAAAGGACAACTGCAGCGGTATGACACTTATCCCCTATCCACAGGATCGGGGATAAGTGTTTGATCGCGGAGGGTCCAACCGCTGCGACCCCCGGAGATCTCCCTAACGGGGCGCCTCCATTAGCGCTGATGGTGAGCGTTAAGGCGCGTAGCGTCGACATAGAGGTCGACTGTGAAGCCCCGTCTCCCCCCGTCCCCATACAGTTCTATGGGGGAGGCGGGGAGGCAAGAACGCCTCTCCCTTAGAGATGTATGGAGGAGGCGTGCCGGCTGCAACCTCATGCTGCAGCAGGCACGCTCCCTGCACGGGACAGCCTCGGCCCCGTACAGGAGATCACAGGGGGTCCCAGCGGACGGACCCCCCTGAGATCAAACACTTATCCCCTATCCTGTGGATAGGGGATATGTGTTAATCACGCTGCAGATGTCCTTTAAATGTTTCTGCAGGATTAGAGCACCGCAACTGCCCATGGGTTGTTGCAGCTCCACTGAACAAAGGGTGAGTTGCCATGTTTTTTTTCTAATCCGGTATAACCCACATACATGGCTTAAAAACTTAACAGGGTCTTTTCTGTAAGTACTTGCTATGTATTGTACTGCTTGTTCCTGTGCACTTAGTCCAGTGTAAGGCCCGTCACCTAGTTGGGGCCACAGTTTAGTGCAGATCGTCCAAGTAGGTAGAGACAGTGATATTAGAACAAGCACTAGTCTGCACTGTTCCCTACCTACTTGGATGATCTGTCCTAAGCGGCAGCCACCAATTGAGTGATAGTCCCTACACTAGACTACGTGCACAGGGGAATCGGGGAAGTCATATTGGCCAGAAAGGCAACACACAAGCAGTAAACAAGGGGTAAACCAGGGACAAGCCTGAGACTCAAAACCTAGAAGGGAGAGAAGTATAGCAGAGTTCCGAACCAACAACAGTGTACAAGCAAGGGTCAAACCAGGGGGCAGTGTAGTACTAAGTCAACAGGCAAAGCAAGGGTTAGGTCACAAGCAGAGATCAGGGAACAGAAAATACAAGAGCAGGGATACTGCTGAAGGGAACAATCCACAATCACAGGCATCAGCTGCAGATACAAAGCGATAAAATACGTCTTCTTCTAACTTTCGCACCTGACCTTCCTGTCCTGTCCTGTTTGTTATAGCTTGTTAACCTTTTCTTATCCTGACTTGTATTCCCGACCTGGTACAGTTTTGTTTACTGTTTTGACTTGATGTCCCTGCACGTTAGTCCAGCTGTGGGACTGCTGCCAAGTTGTAGAACCGCTGTTTAGTGTGGTTATGCAAGTAGGCAGGGAAAGGGGTACTGGGTAAGCTAAGGGCACATTATTAACTACCCCATCTGATGTTTCACCTCCTCTGGGAGGAGTGACTGACACCATACCACACCTTCTCATTTTCTGGGCTGGCTGCTTCACACAGTGAACAATTGCCCTACACCATGCACAGTCAACATCAGGACGCTGAGAGACCAGGCCAAGTAAGTTCATGACACTGTATGTTCAAAGTAACAGGCTTTGTACGATCTATTTTCTGGATTTAATTATGATGGTCTGTCCTATCATCCATGCTTCACCCTGCTGCCTACTGATTACTATTCTGGGGATGGCATCTTGGGGATATGCTCCCTTAGACTCTTTGACCCAGTGTGACCAGCAGCAAACCAGTAGCAACTTTAAGGATGCACACCCTGTCTGTGGTATCACGAGGAGGATAGGTGAACTTTGGTTGAGCTTGCTGGGGGTGATACAAAGACAAGGTCCAATTACATTATACTCTGCTATAGTGGGCCTGTGCAGGTTGGTTCACTGTGGTGCAAATATTTGAAGACTTTACTCATGGTTTACAGCATGATACACTACCACATGTTGAAAGCCAAGCTGAAATTACTATGCAAGCCCACAAAGAGATTAATGTAAGCAGAAGGGTCTTTGCTCAGCTGTTTCCTACTTCTGTCTATTCTCCTTCTTGGAAATAAAACAGGTTGATTGAAGATAGATGCACCCTCAGTGTCGACTGGACACAATATTGGGTGAAAACCTCCTGAATCTCTGTGTTCACTATTTTTCTGACCCAGTTTTGCCTCCGCGTATAAGATTCTAGCAACTGACCTAGACTTCGTTCTCTGGTGTAGACACAACTGATTTATTTTGCTTGCAGCAGACTTTAGCTGCAACAGGTCCTCTAGGCCTAAGCTTTCCAGACAGGACCTAGCAGGTTAAACTCTGACTACCTATTCCACCCAGAAGCAGAACTGGAAGATTTTATCCAAAACTCTGACTAGAGCTAGACTTAACTGGTTTTGGGTCCAGCCCTCTAGGGAGAGGGGTTGGACTTGGTAACGTCTCCCTCCGTCTTTCTAGGAGTTTCATCATAGAAGCATACTGAGGTGAATCATGTGACCAATGTTCATGTTCCTCTAATCATTAGAAAAGCAAATCAACAATGGTTGCAGCAAAGAGTGAAGTTGTTAACCCTCACACATCCATAATACTTCAGATGCAGAATGCAATAGCAAATAAGGCATATTTAACTTACAATACTGAGACTGAAAGGTTAACTCTTTAGCCACCCAACAACTCAACACATAGCTGGGAGATGGTGCTGGGACACAATACAGAGAGTCTATTGCAGTGGCAGATCCAGGAGGGGGGCAATTGCCTGCCCCCCCCAGATTAATTTCCCCCGTCACATTCGGGACATCCCTGTGTCTTGAAAGATCATTTTGGGACACAAGGATGTCCCAGTAACCTTTCTGCGGCCCCGCATTAAATTTAAAAATGCAGTGGCCGCCAGGAGGTAGCGCACGCAGGGACATCCCTGACGTGGGCCCATAGAAACAGAGCAGAGCAGCTAGGAGGAGGACGCCCGCGAGATAAGTTAACAGCGGCATATCATCTTTGGTGCCCCGACCACCACTCCTCTGGTCCCGGGACCTATTGCTATGGCCTATAGGCCATAGCAGTAGATGATGACCCCTGACCGGAGGAGCACTGTTTGGAGCACTGAAGTGGGGCAGCACACAGGCATACAGCCTCAAGCCATACACTGTGTATGGCTGAAGGCTGTATGTCTGTGGGGGCCACTGCCTACCTATTGTGGGGGAACTACAAACTAATGTGGAGGGAACTATACTGTCAGCCTAATGTGGGGGGAACTATACTGCCAACCTAATGTGGGGAAACTATACTGCCAGCCTAATGTGGGGGAACTATACTGCCAACCTAATATGGGGGAACTATACTGCCAGCCTAATGTGGGGGGAACTATGCTGCCAACCTAATGTAGGGGGAACTAAACTGCCAACCTAATGTAGGGGAACTAAACTGCCAACCTAATGCGGGGGAACTATACTGCCATCCTAATGTGGGGGAACTATACTGCCAACCTAATGTGGGGGAACTACAACCTAATGTGGGGAAACTATACTGCCAGCCTAATGTGGGGGGAACTTTACTCCCAACCTAATGTGGGGGAACTACAACCTAATGTGGGGGAACTATACTGCCAAACTAATGTGGGGGAACTATACTGCCAGCTTAATGTGGGGGAACTACAACCTAATGTGGGGGAACTATACTGCCAAACTAATGTGGGGGAACTATACTGCCAACCTAATGTGGCGGAACTACAACCTAATTTGGGGTAACTATACTGCCAAGCTAATGTGGGGGAACTATACTGCCAGCCTAATGTGGGGGGGGGGACTATACTGCCAAACTAATGTGGGGGGGGAAATATACTGCCAACCTAATGTGGGGGGGGGGGGAACTATGCTGACAACCTAATGTGGGGGAACTATGCTGACAACGTAATGTGGGGGGTAACTATGCTGACAACTTAATGTGGAGGAACTATACTGTCAACCTAATGTGGGGGAACTATACTGCCATGCCTCCTCAATGCAAGTCTGTGGGAGGGGACGTGTCGACCACTGCATGGTACTCTGATAGTGTCCCTCCCGAGACTAGACTCTGGATCTGCCCTGGTCTGTTGTACATTGTGAACATGTCAGATGGGTTTGATAACCTTGTATCCAATAGCTCAATACTTAATGGTGCACTAAAAAAATTAACTTTACCATTAGGTTTTCAGACCCACTAACTCCCTACAATAGTCCATATGGGCACAGTGGAGCTATTTGCATGGATGCCGCACACTAAGTCCCTGCAGCTTTGCATTATTAATCATGTACACTCTGCTGCTATATGGTTCTTCTGTATGGTAATGAGAAACACTGTCGCACAGTATTAAAATGTAAGTTTTGATGTAAAATTACATAAAAAAAATGTTGGCGTCCATGTGGGCCCCTGCTCATTGAATGTTGTTGAATGTTGGGGTGAATGTTGGGGTGCTTACTTTTTTTTTGTTTCTGTTTTGTTTTCAGTTTTTTCCTCATTTTATTTCCTAGTTTAAGAGCAGATTTGCCCACTGAGCCTTGGCCCATCTGGGTTTGGGATTGAGTTATTTCCTTTCTTTTTTGCGCTGATATTCTTGTATTTGCTTTTAGATTTTAATTTCTTTCTTTCCCTCTTCCCTGCTGTTTTATCTGTATTTGTATTACATGGTTCAGTGCCACGAGTTTCTCCCTCCCTTCCTCTGTTCCCCTTGTTTGTTTTTGTGTTTATTTATTTATTTATTTTTGCTATGGGCAGACGCCCCTTAGTGTATAATTTAAGTTAAATTCTGAAAATGAATAAAACTTTGAATAAAAATAAGAAAAATGTGAGAAAAACCAAAATGAGAATGTATGAATTCAAAACTCCAAAGAGTACTGAGACCTGAGTGTACCACCTATTAATAGAAAAACAAAACTACAGGGTTCATCACTACAGGGTAAATTGGGTATGCTAAACTAGAGTGGAATCATTTTTCCACAAGTCGTAATGCAGCGTGGATAACAATCACCCATAAAATAAGCTGTAGGAGTTTTAGCCAGTATATCAAACCACTGTGATATCATATCCAAAAGGGGGACATTAATGATGTCACCAAAGATATCCGCAAAAAACTAAACATCCCAACGTGTTTCACCTGGTTGGTGCTGGTTTCTTCAGGGGACAATCTGAGAAGCAATATCTAATTCCAATAAAACAGGAAAAACAGAAGGAAGATAATGACCAAGGATATAACTAACAACACAAACCAGAGGCCACAATAACAATAACAGAGGCCACAATAACAAGTAGGTACCCAGGCTCTTATTAGAGCCACTTACTGATACTTCACACCTTGCATAGAAGAGGAGATATTCTGTATGGTAGCATATTAAAGGGGTATTCCAGGCAAAAACTTTTTTTTATATATATCAACTGGCTCCGGAAAGTTAAACAGATTAGTAAATTACTTCTATTAAAAAATCTTAATCCTTCCAATAGTTATTAGCTTCTGAAGTTGAGTTGCTGTTTTCTGTCTAACTGCTTTCTGATGACTCACGTCCCGGGAGCTGTCCAGCTCCTATGGTGATATTCTCCCATCATGCAAGGGATATTCTCCCATCATGCACAGCTCCCATGACGTGACATCATCATTGAGCAGTTAGACAGAAAACTTCGAAGCTAATAACTATTGGAAGGATTAAGATTTTTTAATAGAAGTAATTTACAAATCTGTTTAACTTTCCGGAGCCAGTTGATATATAAAAAAAAGTTTTTGCCTGGAATACCCCTTTAAAACAGAAAAACCCAATAGTTTTCTGCCTTCCTATCAAATTAGAGGCATATGAAGTCACAATCAGAGTCTATGGGTGCAGAGTTACAGGTCTTTACAACTGTAGCCAAAATTTTTCGTGAATGCATGTGCTCGCAACATTGCACCTGACTTCCCATCTTCAAAGTCTTCAGCCCCATGAGGTGATTTCTGTGGTAAACCAGGGTGGCTTCAGATCAATATCTTATTTATTGGACAATCGATAAACTTTTATCTTCGACTCTGACTCTCCTACCCAACACCCTGACGTCTTCTTGAATTTTTGTTTTCCATCAAGAATGGCTTTAATCTTCTTATAGTCACAAGAGAAATCTCCTTTTGAAGACAGTTACATTTCTGAAGACTAAGAACATCACACCAGCGACGATGAAGTGAAGCTGCGTATCGCTCTGTGGACCTAAATTTGGAACAAGTTCTGATAAATACACCTGTCAGAACTGGAGCCTTGAGGGTGGAAGAATTACCCTCGCTTTGTAAGTAAAGATGAGTTAAGTCCGTGTACAAACTGCTGGGAGCTATGAAGGCGAGGAGGACGAAACCTTGATGTCTTATTAAGTGTAGACATTGTAGATATTGTGCAAATATTCTTCCTACACAGACAGGACCGGGTGTCAATACCAAAAAATGGAAAAAACATTGTAAATGTAAACATGGCGCCTCAACCTGATGACCCACTGGAAGGAAAACCAATATAACACAAAAATACTTATACAGTGGTCCCTCAACATACCATGGTAATCCGTTCCAAATGGACCATCGTTTGTTGAAACCATCGTATGTTGAGGGATCCGTGCAATGTAAAGTATGGGACAGTGGTCTACAACCTGCGGACCTCCAGATGTTGAAAAACTACAACACCCAGCATGCCCGGATAGCCGTTGGTCCACAGGTTGTAGACCACTGGTAGAGGAAGTTGTACTTACCTGTCCCCACTGCTCCGGACCATCACCGCTCGTCACCGCTGCCCTGGATGTTGCCTTCCATCGCTGTCGCCGTCTCCCCGGGGTGTTCCCGATGCTCCGGTAAGGCCTCTGCTTCCCCGGCATCTTCTCTCTCTGTCGCCGCCATCACGTCGTTACTCACGCCGCTCCTATTGGATGACGGGACGGCATGCGCAGCGACATGATGATGATGATGGAGAGCGCCGATGATGCAGAGGATCCCAAAGAGGATGCGCCGGAGCCCCGAGGACAGGTAGGAGGCCATCACCGGAGCACACGGGGCACCGTAAACGGCTATCCGGTGGCAGCTGAAGCAGTCTGCGCTGCCGGATAGCCGTTTATGCGATGGCCCCGACATACAAAAGCATCGTATGTTGATGCTGCCTTCACCATGCGATGGCCTCTGAGAGTGATCATATGCTGAAATGATCGTATGTCGAGGCCATCGTAGGTCGGGGGGGTCACTGTATATGCTTAACACCCTGTGCCAAATCATTATGCAAATTATATGTTTCTCATTTACCTAAATAATTGATGGAAATAACAGTCAGCATAATTCTCATGTTATCAAGAACAATTAAAGTTTTATTGAACAAACCTCCTAATGACAACAGGATTTTCTTTTAAACATATAAAACTTACAATGCACTGTTCCAAATTTTTATGCACAGTAAGTTTCTAAACACTTAATAGGTTGCAAAGAACTGAAAATTTTAATTTGTGGTGTTTGCAACATATTTTACTGAAATCCCAAACTATTTCAATCAAACTTTAACAACATTTTAACTTTTTAAACATTTTAACAGGTCATGGTACATTGTAATATAGGACCCTTATTTGATAGCAGCTTCACAAGTCTTGCATCCATTGAACTTCTGAGTTTTTGGACAGTTTCTGCTTGAATTTGTTTGCTAGATGTCAGAATAGCCTCCGAGAGCTGCTGTTTGGATGTAAACTGCCTCCCGCCCTCATAGATCTTTTGCTTGAGGATGCTCCAAAGGTTCTCAATAGGATTGAGGTCAGGGGAGGATGGAGGCCAAACCGTGACTTTCTCTCCTTTTATCCCCATAGCAGCCATTGATGCAGAGGTATTCTTTGCAGCATGAGATGGTGCATTGTCATGCATGAAGATGATTTTATTACGGAAAACACAATTCTTCCCTCTGTACCAGGGAAGAAAGTGCTCAGTCAGAAACTCCACATACTTTGCAGAGGTCATCTTTACACCTTTGGGGACCCTAAAGGGGCCGACCAGCTCTTTCCCCATGATTCCAGCCCTAAACATGACCCCACCATTGTCTTGCTGACGTCGCAGCCTTGTTGGAACAGGGTGGCCGTCCACCAGCTATCCAATACTCCATCCATCTGGACCATCCAGGTAAACAGGACAATTTGAAAATCATTGTTAGTGGTGGCCGAATAGAAGGTTTATGCACAGTTGCAAGACTCTGGAGGACTCTACACCTTGATGTCCATGGAACGCCAGAGGCACCAGCAGCTTCACATATATGTTTGCTGCTATGTAATGGTATTTTAGCAGCTGCTCTCTTGATCCGATACATGGATCTGGCAGAAATCTTCCTCAATGTGCCAATATCTGCACAAACCCGTCTGTGCTCTGAATCAGCCACAAATCTCTTAATAGTGCGATGATCACGCTTAAGTTTTTGTGAAATATCTAATGTTTTCATACCTTGTCCAAGGCATTGAACAATTTCATTCTTTTCAGCAGCAGAGAGATCCTTTTTCTTCCCCATACTGCTTGAAAATGGTGCTCTGCTTAATAATGTGGAACACCCACATAAAATGTTTGGGTTGTCGATTGTGTGTAAATAGTAGTGGATTAGTGTAATGCTATCACTTGTGGGATCTTAGACAGGTCTTTAACATCTAACCCAGTGTTACCCACTCATGGCACCCACAGCTATTGCAAAACTGCATCTCCCAGCATGCTCGGACCGCAAAAGCTGGAGGCATTCTGGTTGGGAAACACTGCTTTAAAGGGGTACTCCATCCCCAGATGTCTGGGGGCGGAGAGCCCCTTTAACCTCTAAAGTTTGCTTTTGCTTAAGGTACCTTTAATACAGTATCACTGACCTCCAATCACAATAATGCAACTAAACAACTCAATGTCATGAAGCCTCATGTAGAGCAGGGAAGAGTATGTCCCGAGCTTATCCCAGAACCCCTTGTCCCGCCTACTTGCATAGCTGCCCTAAGAAATGGCTCTACAACTTGGTGACAGTCTCTTCATTGACTAAAGTGCAGAGACCAAAAATTCACAACAATAAACAGATTGCATGAGGTCGGGAACATAAGCTAGGATACGAAAGGTAAAACACTATTACAAACAGACGGGGCACCAGGATACTAAATAATGGCAGGGTAGTAACAAACAGATATCAGGGGAACATGGAAGTAAGTATATAGCGTACAGGCAACAGCCTCTAGGCCAAAGCAATATATGACAAGTATGAAAACATGAATGAAACTGGATTATAGGAAATATATAGCAGCGATATTAACCAAGGACGAAGGGAATGGACAGGTAAACTGAAGTCAGACACTATAAAAATCAGGATTTACAGGTACTTGATACACATGACTAACATCAAAGCCAAACTCCAACCGTGGAGGAATTCAAAATACAAACAGGTCTGAATATGGGTCAAGATACTAAGCAGATCGGGATTCACTAGATCACATTAGACACTGGAACTAAACATACTCCAGGTCGGGGACAAAGCGACTAACTAAGGAATGGACCTAACCAAAACCAACTCCTGGCTAGGAACAAGCAATAAGCTATGGAACAGACCTCTCCATAGAGGATTACACAGAAACAGGTGTGAACACAAGCCAAAATACAAGGATCAAGTTATTAATACAGAAACCAAACTAGACAGGAATAAACTGACCGAGGCACAGACAGAGATCTAACAAACAAACTAAGCCAAAAGCAACACAGACAGAAAAACTACAAAAGCCCTGGCTAAACAAAATGACATGTGCGCACAGACAAGAGTGCAAAGTATTAGCAGCACAAAGATTGGGAAGAATAGAAATACCCATCCTCCGCTGCTGTTTGGCCCAGGCCTGTAACTCTTACCTTATCAGAGAGCAACATGCAAAGCCTGGCCAGGTGCGATCATTACACTCAATGAAACATTGTCCAACAAGTAATGGATAAATAATAACATGATATTGAGAGTTGCAAATATCCAATCTTATTCAGTAGAATGGAATGTGGAAGGAAAGAAGGAGGCCCTTAGGTCCGGCCCTGCTCGGTCCACAAATGTTCAGTGGAAGACGTGATAGAGGTTAAAATAGTTTATTTAAAATTAGTAACTAAAACTAATTTCCAAATGCATGCAAGCAATGACGCGTTTTGGGATCAGCACATCCCTTCTTCAGATTGCAGATGTATGGGGCAGGTTAAGCTGCTCAGTGGCACTCTGTCCCACATTCACACATATCAAAAACCTCCAACATGTTTCAAAGACAGCAGTCTTCTTCATCATAGGATCTTATATTGCTCGGCAGCAGTCTGTCCCCTCCCCCCTCCCCATTCACACAGATAGAAAAACCTCTAACGTGTTTCAAAATCAACACTCTTCTTCATCATGGGATATTATGTTGTGCAGCTCCTTTTTAATTGCTATGGAACTTTCAGAGATAGATACTAGTGATGAGCGGCATCTGCCATATTCGAATTTGCAATATTTAGCGAATATACGGATGGATATTCATCCTGTATTCGCGAAATTCGCATATTCAAAATATTGGTGGTTATTTTCACTTTGTGTAAATGCGCATGCGCATACGCGCATGCGCATTTACGCAAAGTGAAAATAACCGCAAATATATTGAATATGCGAATTCTGAGAATCTACCTATGTATCTATGTTATCTATCCATATATCCATCCATTTATCCATCCATCCATCTATCTTTCTATCTATCTATCTATCTATCTATCTATCTATCTCCTAATATTCTTGGCAGGGGGCAAGTCCAGGGAAAAAAGTGTGGGAACTCACTCAAGATTACCACTTAAGGGCTGGTCCTGCAGCACTCCTGCTAATGGGAACAGGGTTCCTGCTGTGGAAAAAGTGCAGGAACTCCATTCCCATGCGTTCCTGCAGGACTTGAGCCCTGATTCTTGGTCTATACAGAAGTGATAATGGGTCTATGACATTTTTTCATTTTGAATATTGTCCTGTCCTATTCGCGAATATCTTCACTAACTATCTACCTATGTAATTTTAGTGACGATATTCGCGAATATTCGCTCTCCAGTCTTATACAGTAAATAGTATTGGATCCTTCTGTAGACCATAAGCTAGAAGCAGAGAGGGATGAGATCACTGTGATGTGCTCTGTGGGAAAAAGAAAAATACAAATATTCGGAATTGCCAATATGCAAATGTGCGAAATTCGCAATAAATATTCAAATTGCGAATATTCGTGCTCAGCACTTTTTATTACAGGGTGTAGTTTTTTAAAAAAAAGACACGTTTCAAGACAACGGGAACAAGTTCAACCACGGAGGGGAGAAGGTGGATGAAGGTAAGAGGTATGGGTGGACGTCATTCTAAATAATCCTGGGAGAATCCTGGGATTTCTATGTTTATTTTCTATTATTTTCTATAGAAGAAATGGAGTAGGAGTTCTTTGTTAGGAACTTGGTTTACTCAAGCAGGGCCGATTGAAGGAATTTGGGGGCCCCAAGCAAAATGGACATGGAGACCACACCCCCCTTGATGTTCACGCACGTCATGCTTTAGGGCCAGCGTCAGGACGTAGTAACCCTCCACATTAGGTGCAGCAGAGTTCCCCCCACATTAGGTAGGCAGTGTTCCCCCCACATTAGGTGCAGCAGAGTTCCCCCCACATTAGGTTCAGCAGAGTTCTCCCCACATTAGGTGCAGCAGAGTTCTCCCCACATTAGGTAGGCAGTGTTCCCCCCACATTAGGTGCAGCATAGTTGTCCCCACATTAGGTTGGCAGTGTTCCCCCCACATTAGGTGCAGCAGAGTTCTCCCCACATTAGGTAGGCAGAGTTCTCCCCACATTAGGTAGGCAGAGTTCCCCCCACATTAGGTGCAGCAGAGTTCTCCCCACATTAGGTAGGCAGTGTTCCCCCCTCACATTAGGTGCAGCAGAGTTCTCCCCACATTAGGTAGGCAGAGTTCTCCCCACATTAGGTAGGCAGAGTTCTCCCCACATTAGGTAGGCAGTGTTCCCCCCACATTAGGTGCAGCAGAGTTCCCCCCACATTAGGTTCAGCAGAGTTCTCCCCACATTAGGTGCAGCAGAGTTCTCCCCACATTAGGTAGGTAGTGTTCCCCCCACATTAGGTGCAGCATAGTTGTCCCCACATTAGGTTGGCAGTGTTCCCCCCACATTAGGTGCAGCATAGTTCCCCCCACATTAGGTGCAGCATAGTTCTCCCCACATTAGGTGCAGCATAGTTCCCCCCACATTAGGTGCAGCATAGTTCCCCCCACATTAGGTGCAGCAGAGTACCCCCCTCATTAGGTAGGCAGTGTTCCCCCCACATTAGGTGCAGCATAGTTCTCCCCACATTAGGCTGGCAGTGTTCCCCCCACATTAGGTGTAGCATAGTTCTCCCCACATTAGGCTGGCAGTGTTCCCCCCACATTAGGTGCCGCATAGTTCTCCCCACATTAGGCTGGTAGTGTTCCCCCCACATTAGGTGAAGCATAGTTCTCCCCACATTAGGTTGGCAGTGCTCCCCCCACATTAGGTTGGCAGTGCTCCCCCCACATTAGGTTGGCAGTGTTCCCCCCACATTAGGTGCAGCATAGTTCTCCCACCATTAGGTGCCGCATAGTTCTCCCCACATTAGGTTGGCAGTGTTCCCCCCACATTAGGTGAAGCATAGTTCTCCCCACATTAGGTTGGCAGAGTTCCCCCCACATTAGGTGCAGCATAGTTCCCCCCACATTAGGTGCAGCAGAGTTCCCCCCACATTAGGTGCAGCAGAGTTCTCCCCACATTAGGTAGGCAGTGTTCCCCCCACATTAGGTGCAGCATAGTTGTCCCCACACTAGGTTGGCAGTGTTCCCCCCACATTAGGTGTAGCATAGTTCTCCCCACATTAGGTTGGCAGTGCTCCCCCCACATTAGGTTGGCAGTGTTCCCCCCACATTAGGTGAAGCATAGTTCTCCCCACATTAGGCTGGCAGTGTTCCCCCCCCCCCCATTAGCTAGGCAGTGTTCCCCCACATTAGGCAGGCAGTGTCCCCCGACATTAGGCAGGCAGTGTTCCCCTCACATTAGGCTGGCAGTGTTCCCCACAGACATACAGCCTCCAGCCATATACAGTGTATGGCTGAAGGCTGTATGCCTGTGTACTGCCCACTTCAGTGCTCTGACCAACGCTCCTCCCATCCTGCCATAGCATTAGTTCTGGGACCGGAGAAGCGGTGGTCGGAACACCGAAGATGACGTGCCGCTGGTCACTTACCAAGCTGGCCAGTGCACGTCTTCCTCCTCCTGGATGCTCCGGTCTTCTGCGCCTCCGTTGCTATGGGCGCATGCACAGGACGTCACCCGGTGGCCCCTGCGTTTTTATACTTAACGTGGGGAACAGAGAGTTAACGGGGGCATCCCAGTGTCCCGAAAAACATCTTTCGGGACACAGGGATGTCCTTAATAGTGATGGGGGGAATTGCCCCATCGCTACAGGACGGGCAAGCACCGGCTCTGCTCGGGGCCCCAAACAATTGCTTTGTTTGCCTGTCCTGTAGCGATTGGCCTGTACTCAAGGGTAACAAACATATTTCATCGCTAAGTCCTATCTTTAAAGGGGTACTCCCATGGTAAACATTTTTTTATTTTAAATCAACTGGTGCCAGAAAGTCAAACAGATTTGTAAATTACTTCTATTAAATAATCTTAATCCTTATAATACTTATTAGCTGCTGAATACTACAGAGGAAATGGTTTTCTTTTTGGAACACAGAGCTCTCTGCTGACATCATGACCACAGTGCTCTCTGTTGACATCTCTGTCCATTTTAGGAAAATCCCCATAGCAAACATATGCTGCTCTGGACAGTTCCCAAAATGGACAGAGATGTCAGCAGAGAGCACTGTGGTCATGATGTCAGCAGAGAGCTCTGTGTTCCAAAAAGAAAACCATTTCCTCTGTAGCATACAGACCCTAAAAAGTACTGGAAAGATTAATATTTCTGATAGAAATAATTTACAAATCTGTTTAACTTTCTGTCACCAGTTGATAAAAAAAAAAAGTTTTCCACGGGAGTACCCCTTTAACCTGTTGGGGACGAAGGGCGTATGCATACGCCCTTGCGTCCTGGTACTTAAGGACGAAGGGCGTATCCATACGCCCGTGGGAATTTCGGTCCCCGCCACGCGCCGGGACCGGGCCGGGGTGACTGCTGATACCCCCCATGTCGGCAATCGGCGCAAATCGCAAGTGAATTAACACTTGCGATTTGCGCCGATTCCGGGTCATTACGGGTCTATGGTGACCCGGTGACCCGGAATAGAAGGGGGATTGTGGGTGTCTAAGACACCCACGATCCCCCTAAAGCGATAGGAGTGAGGTGGCACGGGTGCCACCCCTCCTATCCCTGCTATAGGTGGTCTAAACGCAACCACCAATAGCAGATCTGGGGCGGGGGGGGGGGGGGGGGGTTGGGTTTACTTTCGTTTTCCCCGTCCTGCCCACCCACAATAGGCGGGGCAGAACGGGGAAAACAATGAGGAGCGGCGCCGGAGTCCACTTACCCCTCCGGAGGCTGCGGGGCGACGGCGATCGGCGGCGACGGAGATCGGCGCAGGCGGCGTGCGGCAGAAGAGGACGGCTCCCTGGATGCGACGGAAGCCGGTGAGTAGTTGCATAGCAACATCTAGAGGGCTACAGTCTGAGACCACTATAGTGGTCTCTAGACTGTAGCCCTCCAGATGTTGTAAAACTACAACTCCCAGCATGCCCAGACAGCTGTTTGCTGTGTGGGCATGCTGGAATTTGTAGTTTTGCAACAGCTGGAAGTCTGCAGTTTAGAGACCACTGCACAGTGATCTCTATACTGCCCTCTAGATCTTGCAAAACTACAACTCCTAGCATGCCCACACAGCTGTTTGCTGTCTGGGCATGCTGGGAGTTGTAGTTTTGCAACATCTGGAGGTCCACAGTTTGGAGATCACTGTTCAGTGGTCTCTAAATTGTAGCACTCCAGATGTTGCAAAACTACAAATTCCAGCATGCCCACACAGAAAACAGCTGTCTCGGCATGCTGGGAGTTGTAGTTGCGTACCTCCAACTGTTGCATAACTACATCTCCCAGCATGCCCTTCTGTGATCAGTACATGCTGGGAATTGTAGTTTTGCAACAGCTGGAGGCACACTGGTTGGAAAATATGGAAAATACTGAGTTAGGTAACAGAACCTAACTGAAGGTTTTCCAACCAGTGTGCCTCCAGATGTTGCAAAACTACAATTCCCAGCATGTACTGACAGACCGTGCATGCTGGGAGTTGTAGTTTTGCAACAGCTGGGGGCTCACTGGTTGGAAAATACTGAGTTAGGTAACAGAACCTAACTGAAGGGTTTCCAACCAGTGTGCCTCCAGCTGTTGCAAAACTACAACTCCCAGCATGTACTGACAGACCGTGCATGCTGGGAGTTGTAGTTTTGCAACAGCTGGGGGCTCACTGGTTGGAAAATACTGAGTTAGGTAACAGAACCTAACTGAAGGTTTTCCAACCAGTGTGCCTCCAGCTGTTGCAAAACTACAACTCCCAGCATGCACGGTCTGTCAGTACATGCTGGGAGTTGTAGTTTTGAAACAGCTGGATGTTTGCACCCCCCCCCCCCCCATGTGAACGTACAGGGTACATTCACACGGGCAGGTTTACAGCAAGTTTCCTGCTTCAAGTATGAGATGCGGCAAATTTTTCGCCACAGCGCAAATTCCTAGCGGGAAACTCACCGTAACCAGCCAGTGTGAATGTACACTACACTATACTAACACTACACTATACTAACACCTAATAAAGAGTAAAACACTACATATACACCCCCTTACACTGTCCCCCCCCCCCCCCCCCAATAAAAATGAAAAATGTATTGTACGGCAGTGTTTCCAAAACGGAGCATCCAGCTGTTGCAAAACAACAACTCCCAGCATTTCCGGACAGTCACTGACTGTCCAGGCATGCTGGGAGTTTAGCAACAGCTGGAGTCACCCTGTTTGGGAATCACTGGCATAGAATACCCCTATGCCCACCCCTATGCAATCCCTAATTTAGTCCTCAAATGCGCATGGCGCTTTCTCACTTCGGAGCCCTGTCGTATTTCAAGGAAACAGTTTAGGGACACATATGGGGTATCTCCGTACTCAAGAGAAATTACACTACTAATTTTGGGGGCTTTTTCTCCTTTTACCCCTTACGAAAAGGAAAAGTTGGGGTCTACACCAGCCTGTTAGTGTAAAAAAAAAAATTTTTTTTACACTAACATGCTGGTGTTGCCCTTTACTTTTTATTTTCACAATAGGTAAAAGGAAAAAAGACCCCCAAAATTTGTAAAGCAATTTCTCCTGAGTACGGAGATACCCCATATGTAGGCGTAAAATGCTCTGCGGACGCACAACAAGGCTCAGGAGTGAGAGCGCACCATGTACATTTGAGGCCTAAATTGGTGATTTACACAGGGGTGGCTGATTTTACAGCGGTTCTGACATAAACCCAAAAAAATAAATACCCACATGTGATCCCATTTTGGAAACTACACCCCTCACGGAATGTAATAAGGGGTACAGTGAGCATTTACCCCCCACAGGGGTCTGACAGATTTTTGGAGCAGTGGTCCGAGAAAATGAAAACTGTAATTTTTTTGTTTGCACAGCCCATTGTTCCAAAGATCTGTCAAACGCCAGTAGGGTGTAAATGCTCACTGTACCCCTTATTACATTCTGTGAGGGGTGTAGTTTCCAAAATGGGGTCACATGTGGGGGGGGGGGGGACTGTTCTGGCACCACGGGGGGCTTTATAAATGCACATGGCCCCCGACTTCCATTCCAAACAAATTATCTCTCTAAAAGCTCAATGACGCTCCTTCTCTTCTGAGCATTGTAGTTCGCTCGCAGTGCACTTGACGTCCAAACATGGGGCATTTCCATACTCAGAAGAAATGGGGTTACAAATTTTGGGGGGCATTTTCTCCTATTAACCTTTGTAAAAAAGTAAAATTTGGGGAAAAAACTGCATTTTAGTGGAAATTTGTTTTTTTTCATTTACACATCCGACTTTAACAAAAAGTTGTCAAACACCTGTGGGGTGTTAAGGCTCACCGTACCCCTTGTTACGATCCTTGAGGGGTGTCGTTTCCATAATAGTGTGCGATGTGGGGGTTTTTGCTGTCCTGGCACCATAGAGACTTCCTAAATGGGACATGCCCCCCAAAAACCATTTCAGAAAAACTCACTCTCCTAAATCCCATTGTTGCTCCTTCGCTTCTGAGCCCTCTACTGCGCCCGCCGAACACTTGACATACACATATGAGGTATTTCCTTACTCGAGAGAAATTGGGTTACAAATTTTGAGAGGATTTTTTTCCTTTTACCCCTTGTAAAAATTCAAAAACTGGGTCTACAAGAACATGACAGTGTAAAAAAAGGAAGATTTTGAATTTTCTCCTTCACTTTGCTGCTATTCCTGTGAAACACCTAAAGGGTTATCACACTTACTGAATGTCATTTTGGATACTTTGAGGGGTGCAGTTTTTATAATGGGGTCATTTGTGGGGTATTTCTAATAAGAAGGCCCTTCAAATCCACTTCAAACCTGAACTGATCCCTGAAAAATTCCGATTTTGAAAATTTTGCGAAAAATTTGAAAATTGCTGCTGAACTTTGAAGCCCTCTGATGTCTTCCAAAAGTAAAAACTCATCAATTTTATGATGCAAACATAAAGTAGACATATTGTATATGTGAATCAATATATAATTTATTTGTAATATCCATATTCCTTATAAGCAGAGAGCTTCAAAGTTAGAAAAATGCAAAATTTTCAAATTTTTCATGAAATTTTTGAATTTTTCACCAAGAAAGGATGCAAGTATCGACGAAAATTTACCACTATCATAAAGTAGAATATGTCACGAAAAAACAATCTCGGAATCAAATTTATAAGTAAAAGCATCCCAGAGTTATTAATGCTTAAAGTGACAGTGGTCAGATTTGCAAAAAATGCTCCCGTCCTTAGGGTGATAATGGGCTCCGTCCCCAAAGGGTTAAATGGGCACTGTCACCAACTTTATTTTTGATATGTTGTAGCACTTATGTACTACAACATATGTCTAATATAGTTTCATTATTTTTATTAGATTTTTTATTAAGTGTGTATTTTACATTTGAAAACCGGCCACTAGGGGTCTCCCTCCTAGTGGCCGGCTGCAGCCTGGCGTGATGTCACGCCTGAATCCGAACCGATGCTGGCCGGGCAATCGGTCCTAATTCATTCAGGCCGCGCTCGCTCCCTGCCTGTCAATCAGACAGGTGGGAGCGAGCGCTGAGAACAGAAGATGCGCATTGGCTCCCTGGCCTTGCACGGCGGCCCCGCCTCCCGGCATATACGTGTCACCGCTGCCGGTGTTTTCACTTTGGTATGTCTACTTTGGGGGGGAGAGGGTTGCGTGGCAGGGTTCGGGGGGGGGTGAATTTGTCATGAGCCACTTTCAAATACAATAGATGCTGTTTAGCTAAATTCATAAAGAAGATGGGGGGGGGGGGGAATAGAGTAGCTCCCACCATCCTTTTTTTAAATTTTTCTGTCCCTGCCTATTGCCGATCTATCCCTAACCCCCTCCCTGCCTTTAAATTTTTTTTTAACTATATTAAAAAAGCCTTTTTGTTTTCCTGGTAGTGTGCACACTACCAGGCAGACTTCCCTATCAGGCACGACATAACTGATGCCTGCTGGGGCTGACACTTCCGCCCTTAGTTCATCTATACACGGTGCCTCCAGTTCTTTCACCACTACAGCTCCCAGCATGCCCTGAGAGCCAATAGATGTCAGGGCAAGCTGGGAGTTATAGTGGTGAAACAGCTGGAGGCACCCTGTGTAGATAAACTAAGGGCGGAAGTGTCGGCCCCAGCAGGCATCAGTGACGTTGTGCCTGCTTGGGAAGTCTGCCTGGTAGTAAGCACACTACTAGGCAAACAAAAAGGCCTTTTTAATATAGTAAAGAAAAAATTTAAAGGCAGGTAGGTGGTTAGGGATAGATGGGCAATAGGCATGGACAGAAAAATAAAAAATAAAGGATGGTGGAGTTGCTCTTTAATATATTCCCCCCTCCTATTTATGTATTTAGCTAAATAGCATCTATTATATTTGACAGTGGCTCATGACCTTTAGTAGGTTGGGGACCTCTTCAGTAGGGCATCCTAATAGTGCACACTTAATTCCTTCACAGCGCCACCACAGGGGAAATTAAGCATTACTTAGTGTCCATGAAAACTCTTGTTTCCTGGAAGAGCTGGGTCCTCCAGAGAGAGAGACTCTTCTAAGTGACCTCCTAATTGATTGAGGCCATGGATTCCCCAATAGGGCCTTCTGAGATGGCCGTTCTAAACCATTGATCCCCATAAAAGGCAACCGTGCTCTCGCTGTACACAGAACCTGCTCTTCTTCATTCCCTGACTCCTCCGGAGAGTCGACTAAACACAGGAACGTGAGAAACAAGCAAAGAGACAATATAATGCCGAAGCCTCCATGTCCTGGAAAATGACTCAAAATTCTGCAACATGAACCAATCTTTGTTACGGAGAACATTGTGTCATGTGGAAAGTGCGTTACTCACTCTTCCATTTTTTTTTTATACAATCTACGTAAATTGTGTTTGTAGAAAATAGGAATTTTTGACTCACCGCAACTTTTCATATGTAACGCTGTCAGGGCGCGGAATGTCTCCGCTTCATCATACGCTGCGAGGGGGTTATTGTGTGTCAGTTTTTATTGTCTGAGGTTTTATATCATAATTCTTTTTATATTGAGTGCAAAAAATATTTATATATATATATAGCAACAGCAACAGCATTCTTTGTCTATATATATATATATATATATATATATATATATATATATATATACACCGTATTTTTCGCCCTATAGGACGCACCGGTATATAAGACGCACCCAATTTTAAAGGTGCAAAATCTAGAAAAAAAAGATTCTGCACCAAAGAGTGATCTTCAACCTGCGGACCTCCAGATGTTGCAAAACTACAACTCCCAGCATGCCCAGACAGCCGTTGGCTGTCCGGGCATGCTGGGAGTTGTAGTTTTGCAACATCTGGAGGTCCGCAGGTTGAAGCACACTGGTATAGGAGGTAATACTCCAGTGTCCCCGCCGCTCCGGACCCGTCACCGCTGCCCTGGATGTCGCTCCATCTCTGTCGCCGTGTCCCCGTGGTGTCCCCGACGCTCCGGACGTCTTCTTCCCCGGGATCCACGCTCTACGTCGCCGTCATCACGTCACTACGCACGCCGCTCCTATTGGATGACGTTGGATCCTATTAGATCGTGCGCGACGACGTGATGACGTCGAAGGAGAGCGCCGGCCATGCAGGGGATCCCGGCCCAGAGCAGACACCGAGGAGGCAGGTAAGTTCCCTCCTGGTGTCCTGTAAGCTGTTCGGGATGCCGCGATTTCACCGCGGCGGTCCCGAACAGCCTTACTGAACAGCCGGGTTAGTGTCACTTTGGCTTCAGACGCGGCGGTCAGCTTTGATCGCCGCGTCTGAAGGGTTAATACAGGGCATCACCGCAATCGGTGATGTCCTGTATTAGCCGCGGGTCCCGGCCGTTGATGGCCGCAGGGACCGACCCGATAGGTGTGTATTCGCCGTATAAGACGCACCAACTTTTCCCCCCCAACAAAAAGTGCGTCTAATACGGTGAAAAATATGGTGTGTATGTATATATATATATATATATATATATATATATATATATATATATATGTATATATATAAAATGCCGGGCAAAATGAGGGTTAGACAATGGAGGGAATCACCTTGGGACTATTAGATAACAGGACTTAAAGGGGTACTCCAGTGAAAAAAATTTTTCTTTTAAATCAACTGGTGGCAGAAAGTTAAACATATTTGTAAATTACTTCCATTAAAAAATCTTAATCCTTCCAGTACTTATTAGCTGCTGAATGCTACAGAGGAAATTCCTTTCTTTTTGTAACACTGATGACATCACGAGCACAGTGCTCTCTGCTGACATCTCTGTCCATTTTAGCAACCATGCATAGCAGATGTATGCTAAGGGCAGCATGGTGGCTCAGTGGTTGGCATTGCTGCCTTTCAGTGCTGGGGACTTGGGTTCAAATCCCACTAAGGACAACAATAAATAAAGTGTTGTTGTTATTATTATTATATCGTCAGCAGAGAGAACTGTGGTCGTGATGTCATCAGAGAGCATTCCAAAAAGAAAAGAATTTCCTCTGTAGTATTCAGCAGCTAATAAGTACAGGAAGGATTAAGATTTTTTAATAGAAGTCATTTACAAATATGTTTAACTTTCTGCCACCAGTTGATTTAAAAGAAAAAAGGTTTTCACCGGAGTACCCCTTTAAACCAAGAAGGAATGCAATGTGTCTTTGTCTGCAATGGAGAGTGAGGAGGAGGGAGAATCTGCTTTCCCATACTGTTTGGCTCCATAAATGATTCATTACATGCAACTGAGGCATCTTGGGTATACACAGCCGGCGTGATCATTGTATATCATATCTAGTGACCTGTGGTTATTTATAGGTGGACTTTATGTTCATTACCATACAAACCAAACCATCTGTATCTTCTCTTCAGGCATCACTGACTCCACTATATGGAAACTATAAGACTATTTACAGGTATGGAAGGAAATACAGTAGAGGGGTGAGTGGCGTAACGTGGGTTGTCAAGGCTAAGTATTGTGTCCCCCCCCCCCCCCCCCTCTATATCGTGAATGTAACCAAGTGACAATGTAATGTGTATGAATCACACAGGATTTTCTCATGGAACACAAAAAATAAAGTAATACCTCCACACCAGGACACATAGAACCACTGCAGTGATTAAAGGTGATCATTTTATTTATTTTTTTAATCAACCGGTGCCAAAAAGTTAAACAGATTAGTAAATGACTTCAATTTAAAAATGTTAATCCTTCCAGTACTTATCAGATGCTGTATGCTCCACAGGAAGTTCTTTTTTTTTTCAATTTCCTTTCTGTCTGACCACAGTGCTCTCTGCTGACACCTCTGTCCATATCAGGAAATATTTGTCCAGATTTGGAACAAATGCCCATAGCAAACCTCTCTTGCTCTGGACAGTTCCTGACAAGGACAGAGGTGTCAGCAGAGAGCACTATGGACAGACTGGAAAGAACTACACAACTTCCTGTGGAGCATACAGCAGCTGATAACTACTGGAAGGATTAAGATTTTTTTAATAGAAGTAATTTACAAATCTGTTTAACTTTCTGGCACCAGTTGATAAAAAAAAATAATAATAATGTTTTCCAGGGGAGTACCCCTTTAACATTCGGTTCAGAAGGCTTGGAGCAGCAACCATGGTGGTGACGTCACAGCCACGCCTCCCCGTGACATCATGCCACCCCCCCCCCCCCTCCATTGATGTCTATGGGAGGGGGCTTGACGGTCGTCACGCCCCTCCCATACACATCAAAGGAGGGGGCGTGACGTCACAAGGGGGTGTGGTCGTCACATCACGTTCGCGGCCGCTGCTCCAAGTCTTCCGGACTGGATTTTCAGAAGGCTGGGGATCAGGAGTACCCCTTTAATACCATTTTACTGGGTTAGAAAAGAGCATTGTTTTACGGTGACCTCAGCAATGGCACAAACAAACAACATGCCAGCAGTGTTCCTCAGGGGAATGGATGGTTTTATAGGCACAGGCTTTGCCTAAATCAATAGTAAATATAATAAACTTTTTTCTCCTCTTCTCAAACTTTTTACCGTTCCTCCCTTCGAGCTGCTCAAATCTTCTCCTCTGAAAATCATCTCAGCTTTGTCCTGCGTCTACAAGACAAGCAATACAAGTCTATGGAGAGGGTAGGAGGGAGCGTCACACACCAACTCTGTGAGAACTGCAAACTAGAGATAAAGCCTGCAGAGCAGAAATCTGCTGGAAAATATCCTTTATAAGTTGTATAATGGCCAGACGTGCCTTTTCTCATGAACACACACAGAGAAGGCTTATCCTGAAAGTTACCTCAGGAGATCCACTAGAGGCCGGGAGGTCCACGGTTTGGAGACCACTGCCCTTCTTTTACAGGGAGGAGACCGGCATTATAAATGAACCATCCACTTGGTAGTTTGGGAGCATTGGCGCTCAGGAGCTTCAAGTTACGTCTATGACAACCGGACAAGATTTATCCAATATGACAATCCTCATATTTATAATTATGAGACTTCTGCACTTGGGGGTTTATATAAATGTAATCATTTTGTTTATATCATTATGTGCTTTAACCCCTTCAGGACGGAGCCCATTTTGACCTTAAGGACCCGGCCATTTTTTGCACATCTGACCACTGTCACTTTAAACATTAATAACTCTGGAATGCTTTTAGTTATCATTCTGATTTCGAGATTGTTTTTTCGTGACATATTCTACTTTAACATAGTGGTAAATTTTTGTCGATACTTGCATCCTTTCTTGGTGAAAAATCCGTAAATTTGATGAAAAATTTGAAAATTTTGCATTTTTCTAACTTTGAAGCTCTCTGCTTGTAAGGAAAATGGATATTACAAATACATTTTTTTTGGTTCACATATACAATATGTCTACTTTATGTTTGCATCATAAAATTGACGTGTTTTTACTTTTGGAAGACACCAGAGGGCTTCAACGGTCAGCAGCAATTTTCCGATTTTTCACAAAATTTTCAAACTCAGTATTTTTTAGGGACCAGTTCAGGTTTGAAGTGGATTTGAAGGGTCTTCATATTAGAAATACCCCATAAATGACCCCATTATAAAAACTACACCCCCCAAAGTATTCAAAATGACATTCAGTCAGTGTTTTAACCCTTTAGGTGTTTCACACGAATAGCAGCAAAGTGAAGGAGAAAATTCACAATCTTCATTTTTTACACTCACATGTTCTTGTAGACCCAATTTTTGAATTTTTACAAGGGGTAAAAGGACAAAATTTTTACTTGTATTTGTAGCCCAATTTCTCTCGAGTAAGCACATACCTCATATGTCTATGTAAAGTGTTCGGCGGGCGCAGTAGAGGGCTCAGAAGGGAAGGAGCGACAAGGGGATTTTGGAGAGTACGTTTTTCTGAAATGGTTTTTGGGGGGCATGTTACCTTTAGGAAGCCCTTATGGTGCCAGAACAGCAAAAAAAAAACCACATGGCATACCATTTTGGAAACTAGACCCCTCGGGGAATGTAACATGGGATAAAGAGGACCTTAATACCCCACAGGTGTTTCACGACTTTTGCAAATGTAAAAAAAAAAAAAAAATTTTTATCTAAAATGCTTGTTTTCCCAAAAAATTTTTATTTTTAAAAAGGGTAATAGCAGAAAATACCCCAAAAAATTTGAAGCCCAATTTCTCCCGATTCAGAAAACACCCCATATGGGGGTGAAAAGTGCTCTGCTGGCGCACTACAGGTCTCGGAAGAGAAGGAGTCACATTTGGCTTTTTGAATGCAAATTTTTCTCTGGGGGCATGCCGCATTTAGGAAGCCCCTATGGTGCCAGGACAGCAAAAAAAAACCCACATGGCATACCATTTTGGAAACTAGACCCCTCGGGGAACGTAACAAGGGGTTAAGTGAACCTTTATACCCCACAGGTGTTTCACGACTTTTGCATATGTAAAAAAAAAAATTTTTTTTTTACCTAAAATGCTTGTTATCCCAAAAATTTTACATTTTTAAAAAGGGTAAAAGCAGAAAATACCCCCCAAAATTTGTAACACAATTTCTCCTGAGTACGGCGATACCCCATATGTGACCCTAAACTGTTGCCTTGAAATACGACAGGGCTCCAAAGTGAGAGCGCCATGCGCATTTGAGGCCTAAATTAGGGATTGCATAGGGGTGGACATAGGGGTATTCTTCGCCAGTGATTCCCAAACAGGGTGCCTCCAGCTGTTGCAAAACTCCCAGCATGCCTGGACAGTCAGTGGCTATCTGGCAATACTGGGAGTAGTTGTTTTGCAACAGCTGGAGGCTCCGTTCTGGAAACAGTGGCGTACCAGACGTTTTTCATTTTTATTGGGGAGGGGAGGGGGGCTGTGTAGGGGTATGTGTATATGTAGTGTTTTTTACTTTTTATTTTATTTTTTGTGCTAGTGTAGTGTAGTGTTTTTAGGGTACAGTCGCACGGGCGGGGGTTCACAGTAGTTTCTCGCTGGCAATTTGAGCTGCAGCAGAAAGTTTGCGGCAGCTCAAATTTGCAGCCAGATACTTACTGTAATCCTCCGCCCATGTGAGTGTACCCTGTACGTTCACATTGGGGGGGACATCCAGCTGTTGCATAACTCCAACTCCCAGCATGCCCGTTGGCTGTCGGTGACTGCTGAGAGTTGCAGTTTTGCAACAACTGAAGGCACACTGGTTATGTATCACTGAGTTTGTGACCTAACTCAGTGTTTCACAACCAGTGTGCCTCCAGCTGTTGCAAAACTACAACTCCCAGCATGTACGGTGCATGGTGTACGGTGACTGCTGAGAGTTGTAGTTTGCAACAGCTGGAGGCACACCGGTCGTGAAACACTGAGTTAGGTAAAAAAAAACTCTGAGTTTCACAACCAGTGTGCCTTCAGCTGTTGCAAAACTACAACTCTCAGCAGTCACCGACAGCCAACGGGCATGCTGGGAGTTGTAGTTATGTAACCAGCAGATGCACCACTACAACTCCCAGCATGCACTTTAGCTGTTTGCGCAAGCTGGGAGTTGTAGTTATACAACAGCTGAAGGTACACTTTTCCATAGAAAGAATGTGCCTCCAGCTGTTGCAAAACCATAAGTCCCAGCATGCCCATAAGGGAATGCTGGGAGTTGTGGTGGTCTGCCTCCTGCTGTTGCATAACTACAGCTCCCAGCATGCCCTTTTTGCATGCTGGGAGCTGTTGCTAAGCAACAGCAGGAGGCTGTCACTCACCTCCAACGATCCTCGCCGCACAGGTCAGTCCCTCGTCGTCTCCGTCGCCGCAGCTGCTCCTGGGGCCCCGATCCCAACAGGGGCGCCGGGGATCGGGGTCCCCAGCACCCGGGGTGCACGTCCCGCACCCGCTCACGTCCTCCAGAAGAGGGGCGGAGCGGGTGCGGGAGTGACACCCGCAGCAGGCGCCCTGATTGGTCGGCCGGTAATCCGGCCGACGAATCAGGGCGATCATGAGGTGGCACCAGTGCCACCTCACCCCTGCAGGCTCTGGCTGTTCGGGGCCGTCAGAGACGGCCCCGAACAGCCAGTAATTCCGGGTCATCGGGTCACTGGAGACCCGATTGACCCAGAATCGCCGCAGATCGCTGGACTGAATTGTCCAGCGATCTGCGGTGATCGCCGACATGGGGGGGCATAATGACCCCCCTGGGCGATATGCCGGGATGCCTGCTGAACGATTTCATCAGGCATCCGGCTCCGGTCCCCAACCGGCTAGCGGTGGGGGCCGGAATTCCCACGGGCGTATGGATACGCCCTCGGTCCTTAAGGACTCGGGATGCAGGGCGTATCCATACGCCCTATGTCCTGAAGAGGTTAAAGGGAATCAATCAGCATATTTTAGCATATATATAACTTATAGCTTGGCAATGCATTATATATGCTAAAATCATTCTCCTCACCATCCCTGGGGTACGTTTGTGCCCCCCAGGGATGGTGGGGACTTATACTTACCAGCTCCGTTCCCTGCGGCCGTGGCCCCGCCCCGATGGCTTGAATGACGGCTCGCGTCACCACTCTGCTCTGTCTGCTTAGGGAGCAGAGCGATAACGTGACCCATCATTCAAGCCGTCAGGGTGGGGCCACGGCCGCAGGGAACGGAGCTGGTAAGTATAATGAGATACAGGGATGGTGATGATAATGATTTTAGCATATATAACGCATTGCCAAACATTATATATGCTAAAATATGCTGGTTGGTTCCCTTTAATAAAGAAATCAGCTTCCTTAAAAAAAAAATCCATTGTACCGTCATGCTGTTCCACTACACCATGAGCCCTACTGTTACAACCATATAGCGACTGGGTAATGCCACCATACTGATACTGAATAAAAACCAACATACACCGGCTAATATCCCTCCATACAGTGACCTTATAGTGGTGATCCCAGCTCTACACATGCTCTGCAGACCCCATAAGTGATTATATACAGTTATATCCAGTGACTCACAGGGGGCGTCTTCTTGGAGTTCCTTTTCTTCATTTGACCTGAATCACCATAAAAATTTTCCCAATCATGGTTCATCTCAGCTCAATCTGCCGGAAAAACATCTTAGGCGCCTCACTTTTCCTGCCAAAGGCTGCCCAGGCACATGCTGGGGGTTGTAGTTTCTCAACAGCTGGAGGCACACTGTTAAAAAAAAAAACACAGGTCTAGAAGTTCATGGTGTCAAAATAGATAAGTACAGAGAGAATAGATAAGTTGGAAGAGCTAGAGCCGAGTAGATACAACAGGTCATTCTCACTCTCCTATGTCACACAATGGAGCACCGTGAGCATGACCTGAGGTAACCCTTATATTTTAGCCATAAATCCAACTTACCACATTTTCAAGATGTCTCAGCTGATGAGAAGAACCCAAATCTCCATCAAACGGCGTCTTCTTCCTAATGAGGTAAAATTGACTAAGGCGCAAGAATTTAGCTCTATCACAGCTCCCGGATACAGCTTCCGGCATTCCGACCCCTGATCCCATCAGTCTTTGGGAAAGTCTCCACCTACGAGATTTCCTGGGATGTTTAAACATATCCTGCGGCGGCTCATCGTGACAAGTAAACTTTAAGTGCAGAGTATTTTCCAGAAAGGAGAAGTTATACAAGGACCTTTCTGAGTTTTGCTTTTCTATTCAGGGCCTATGGTTTGGTAAGTGCAAGACTATCTGCTAAGTCAGGATGGACTTCCCAGGGTGGCCCTTCAAAAGTGTAGTATCATATATTGCCTCCAAAGAGGGAGTAATGTGGAGTCCTATTATTGCCCCTCACACCCCTATTAACTACATGTGAAGAACCTCATCCATTAGTTTTGGCTGTCTGGGCATGCTGGAAGGTGTCATTTGGCTACAGATTTAGGCACACTGTAAGAAAACACTGATATAGAAGTTTATGGTGTAAAGTTGGCTAAGCAGAACTATTAGAGCCAAGTAGATACAATAGGGCGTTATCACTCTCCTACATCACACAATGGAGCACCGTGAGAATGATCTCGGGTAACCCTAAGATTTTAGCCACAATTCCAGCTTATCATATTCCCAAGACATCTAATGAGCTAATGAGATCTCAATGTATACTTCTGTGGTTTCCCGGTACCGTATTGCATACCGTACCTTGTATGGTGGTCCCCAAAGTCAGAGTTACTATATTCAGGTAGGGTCCTCCAGGTGGGACAGCCCCTAGTCGCCTCCTCCTTCTCTAATTTTATAGTGTTTATGTGTATATATTTAATAATGTATATTAATATAATTACCTTTATAGCATCGCAGGACCTTCGGTCATGTGACTATGTTAATTCCTTTGGGATATGCTTTAGGACCTTTCAGAGGTCATATGGTGTGGTCACATGTCAGACCATAATCCTTTGTGCAGATGATTGACAGAAGTTTTGGACCAATCAGCTTAAGGCCAGCCCCTGCCCATATAAGGGAGCTGCAGCCAATGATCGCTCTCTTGGGTTCCGGATCATCGGAGAGTTGAGATCTGCGTAACTTGCAAAGACAACCCTAGGCCTGAAGCCTGCCGGCCTCAGCCTGAACTAAACCGTGAGTCCTAAACTAAATCCCCGCTAAAGCTAGCGTGACTGCTGGACTGAAACTAAATCCACTAAATCCAGTGGAACGGCGCATATCAGTCTACGGACTTTAAAACGCTCAAGGTCCCAACCACTGTCAATATCTTAGAGACTTTGCTTGTAAAGAGACTGTTCCTGTTATAAAGCCTGCATAAAATCTTCAGTAAAAGTTTCAACAGTTTTCAGCAAACTCTCCAGTTGTGGACATTCACTTATTTAATACCTCCCTATCGCTCTTGGGACGGGTGGCGGTAGGACAAGCATTACAGAGGAGCCCTCACCCTGGCGTCACGAATAGAAAGGGTTAACCAGACACCCTTTAGTTACCGCACAGCTACACCCCATATACCCTACAACCCCAGGCTACCACACTTTAAAGGGGTACTCCGGCCCTAAGAAATCTTATTCCCTATCCAAAGGATAGGGGATAAGATGTCTGACCACGGGGGTATGCCGCTGGGGACCCCGCAATCTTGCATTCGGCAGCCACCTCATTGAGCTGCATGTGGAGCTGCCAGCTCACAAACTGCCGGGTGCCGACCACGGGGCCGGAGTGTCGTGACGTCACGACTCCGCCCCCGCTGTGCAAGTCTATGGGAGGGGCGTGACGGCCTCCCATAGACTTGCATAGTGGGGGGGGGGGGGGGTGTGACGTCACACGGATGCAGAGTCATGGCGTCACGATACTCCGGCCCCGTGGTCGGCACCCGGCAGTTTGTGAGCTGGCAGCACGGCGTGCAGCTCAAAGAGGTGGGTGCCAAATGCAAGATTGTGGAGGTGCCCAGCAGCGGGACCCCTGTGGTCAGACATAGGGGATAAGATGTCTTAGGGCCAGTGTACCCATCCAAGAGTAGAGTATTTTCCAGAAAGGAGAAGTTGTACAAGGACCTTTCTGAGTTTTGCTGTTCTATTTACAGCCTATAATTGGTTAAGTGCCAGCCTGTCTGCCAAGTCAGGAAGGACTTCCCAGGATGCCCCTGAAGTGTTGTATTACATATTGCCACAAAGAGTGAGTAAAGTGCAGTCCTATATTGCACCTTACACCCCAATTTACTACCCGTGAAGATCGTCATCCAGTAGTTTCAGATTTTTGGCTGTCCAATTCCAGTTTGTCTCAAGACGGCTCAGCTGTTGAGAAGAACCGAGATCTCCATCAAAGATTTCTCAAAAGGCTTCGTCTTCCTAATGAGGGAAAAATGACTATGGCGCAAGAATTTTAATGTACCGCAGTTTTAGGATAATCCCGGTTACAGCGATTTGCGTAAGATTCGCAATGAGTTATGGCCACAAGTAACCGAAAACCAGGAAAATCTGTCTGTTCACCCGTAATAGAGACGTTCCAGATTAATAGACAAACTCTAACCCGGGACAAGCGTCTTCATCAAGCGCGCACAATTTATTCGCCGCCTTCATCGCTCTTTATGAATGGCTGCGAGTTACGGCGGCTGAACAAAGCCGATGCGTTAAGCGCAGTCTATATTTATATGTTTATTATATTTATTTTATTTGTTCTACATAAAGAGACATCATTTATGGGCAGATAATGAAATTGTGTTTCAATTGTGTATGATAAAATATCTCGGCGCTTTCCTTTTTATGGCAAAAACAATAAGCCGTTTACAGGAAGAGTCACGGTACACAAGAACCGAATAAAGAATGCAGATCCTAATTATAGATTTGCTTTACATTTTTATGCAGGAATCTATAGTGGCCGAGATGGAAGGAGTTTTATTGGAGCTGAGAGATTTCCCCGAGAAGATGCTTGTCTACGGGGAAGGCGCTCTAGTCATAATATTCCGATCCGACAAGGCGGATGG
The DNA here is from genome assembly GCF_029499605.1 of Hyla sarda. NCBI lineage: Eukaryota > Metazoa > Chordata > Amphibia > Anura > Hylidae > Hyla > Hyla sarda. The sequence continues at coordinate 377,367,062 of NC_079193.1, forward strand.
TAAATTCTAACACAGAATTCTCTATAATAGAAGTAATTCACTCCGGACTTACACAGTACCTTTCCCTTCTGGCTCTTAGAGGGGAGTCATAAACCAGGGCCCTAATAGGAGTTCCATTTAATTTTATCTTTGCATTAACAATCTAACATCAAAGAGTTTTTTTTTGTTTTTTGTTTTTTTTTTGCTTATGTAGTGCAGCACAGGCTATTATTAGAGAATAATGTAGATGTTCTTGTGTATGCCTTGTGCTCACTTGTTTTACCTGAAGTGGCAGGCACGAGTTTTCAGCCATATTGATTGTAATTCCATGACTGAAATGATTTCCTCTCGCTTTGCAAAAACAATGGGGGGAGTCTCATCACTGCACCTAGTCATATAATTAGGCTGCTCGTGCTGGTTAGTACAGGAAATACTGATGACAGATTCCCTTTAAAGGGTTAATGTAGAGGGAGTATTGACCAATGGGTGGTAGAAAAAAGGGAAATAGACACCAGACCTTTTCTGTCATGGGACGGGGGGGGGGGGGGGGGGGGCTGTCAGAAGCCATAATAGCCTTTAATCTATGTTGAAGTTTGAAACAAAATATATACAAATGTTTGATTTGTATTTGTACATTTCTTGACCTATTTCAGCTGTGCAGGAGGGAGGGGTTCCTACCCTCTTTGGTTGGTTTTCTAATTATTTTATCCACTTATATTTTTGTTAAAGAGTACCTGTCAAATTCCACCAAACAAAGACAACAAAGTTATATGTACCTAATCCTCATGATAGGCATACAATTGTTTTGTGTCTAACACCTATACTTTTCTCACAAATATCTTTTTTTCTTTTGCTAAGTTACTTTGTGACTCTGTGCTTTGGAGGGGCCGTCGCCTCACTCTACATGACTCATCTTCTTCCCTGAGTCTGCTGTGATGTTTTGGGTCTCTTCATCCAATCACTGCAGGCTGCTCCGTAACCCCCTCCTCTCCGGCCCCGTGATCGACAGTAATCAGACCCGGAGCAAACACGCTCCGGGGACTGATTTTAACGGGGTGCGGCGTGCAAGATCATGGGGGGTCCCCAGCGGTGGGACCCCTGCGATCAGGCATCTTATCCCCTATCCTTTGGATAGGGGATAAGATGTCTAAGCGCCGGAGTACCCCTTTAATGTTTTGCCAAGATGTACAAGATGTATAAAAAGTTTTTTAATCTGACAGTGCCCGTTTAACATTTCTTCAAAAACATTTCGCCCTATTGATACATTCTCCTTATGCTTCCGTGTCGGTCACGTTCCGAACAGTTGGTTTTCCTCCAATGTTCGTCGCGGCTGCCATCTATTCCCATCTTGTGAACGTTATCACGGGACTTCTAGTCTGGCAAAATAAAGGCCCCTGATGCCAGCATGAACATGTATGATTAAATACGCGATGCTCGCAATCTGGACCGGCGCCCACACAGAACGGTGCTGAATGCTTGAATCATCGCAGTGTTGGGCCATGAAGAACACAATGTAAAGGGATAAATATATATACGGGAAACATTTTATAGAGAGAATGTTACAATGTATCCTTGACAGCCGAGCTGCTCTCATTGCGTGGAGTTAATACAATGTATCATATAGATCCAGACTTGAGGAGGCCCCATACCGGCGGATACATTTTTTTTATTTTGTATACTTTTTCTATTTTTCGGTGGTAATCTTTTAAGCTGGATTCTGCAGGGCTTTTGGTCACCGTTGTGGATGTAATAGGTGCCCTGTCACAGAACTATGGGAAGAGTATCAAATACAGTCACAATAATAAACACAATATAAAAACGGGATCAGAAAGGAAAGCCGCATTTTGGAACACAGATCTGTGAAGCAATTATAATTTTTATTTTTTCTTCAGTCAATGGAGGTAGAAAAGAGCAGAGAGAAGTGATGGTCCTGGTTATCTCACCGCTGCTCTACAGACTTTTATATCAGCTACAAAGGGAAAAATCAGCAGTGCAACAGTTTACATCAGTGTTTCCCAACCAGTGTGCCTCCAGCTGTTGCAAAACTACAATTCCCAGCATGCTCGGACAGCCGAAGGGCATGCTGGGAGTTTTAGTTTTGCAACAGCTGGATGCAGGCAAAAGGTACAGAATCCTGTTACAGATTTTGCATTGAGTCCAAAAAGCTTTAACCTTATTCAGGCAGGGGCACCCCTACCAAATCATTTTCGACAAAAGACAAAACATTGCTAAAAAGAAGCAGTGCACAATACCCATATATCTGTTGGCTATGAAGATTACAGTTCTGCTGTATACTGGAACTCACAGGTGACATCTTCTCTGATCGGAGTCGTTCATTTTTCCTTTTCTTCTTCAGCCTCTTCCACACACAATGCCTCCAGCCTCCCTCACACACAATGCCTCCAGCCTCCCTCACACACAATGCCTCCAGCCTCCCTCACACACAATGCCTCCAGGCTTCCTCAAATGCCTGCAGCCTCCCCCATACACAATGTCTCCAACTTCCCTCATACACAATGCCTCCAGCCTCCCTCACACACAATGCCTCCAGCCTCCCTCACACACAATGCCTCCAGCCTCCCTCACACACACAATGCCTCCAGCCTCCCTCACACACAATGCCTCCAGCCTCCCTCACACACAATGCCTCCAGCCTCCCTCACACACAATGCCCCAGCCTCCCTCACACACACAATGCCTCCAGCCTCCCTCACACACACAATGCCTCCAGCCTCCCTCACACACAATGCCTCAAACCTCCCCTACACACAATACCCCTCCCCCAAATGCCTCCCATCATACACAGTACCTCCCTCCTCCCCTAAACACAATGCCTTAAACCTCCCTACCCACACATAATGCCTCCAACCTTCAACAAACTGTGCCTGTAGCTTCCTCCACACACAGAGCCTTCAACTTCCCTACCCACACACACATAATGCTTCCAGCCTTCCCAAATGCTATCAGCCTCCCCCCCCCCCCCCCCACATTGCCTCCAGTAGGGATGAGCGAATCGAATCTGAAGAATCTGAATTCTTTACAAATTTCAGGATAAATTTGATTTGCAACGAATGCGAATATCGGCTCAATTCAATGGCGCAAATTGCTTAATTAAACTCCATTTAGTGCGGTCCAGGCTCCAGGGCATCTAACATGGCAGATCCACATGTGAGGACATGAGGCAAGGAATCCTGGGAAGGCGGGAACATGGGTAGGTGGGATGACCCTGAATCACATGCAGGATGCAGCCTATCAGCAGCCAATCACCGCTGTGATGTCACAGCCCTATATAATCGGCAGCCATATTGCGGCCAGTCACTTCAGCCTTTCACTCCAGAGAGATAGAGAGGAACAGACAGCACTGTGTGTTGGCCAGAAAAGCTTTTTTCCAGCAGCGATTCCCCTCCTAGTCACATCAGCGTTCTGCTGCACAGAGGGACAGAGAGCAGTATGTTTTGCACAGAAAAGCATTCTTACTGCAGCGATTCACTTTCCAGTCACTACAGCATTCTATTACAGAGAGGGACAGAGAGCAGTGTGTTGTACAGTGTTTTGCCCAGAACAGCAGCGATTCAGCTCAAGCACAAATCCTGATTAGAAGCTCTGATAGGGAAGGGAGTGAGATTGAGAGAGAGAGTGCAATTTTGGGTGTAGTACTTGTGTGTACTGCTGGTATTGTACACAAACACTTTTTTTAAGCATACTGGAGCACATTGTCCTCCCCTCATAAGTGCATACCACATACGTACATCTAAGTGTTGTACTATTTTGTTCCTGTTAAAGTCTTAAGGGTCTAGATACTGTGAAAGGCCAGCCAAAAGTACACACCTGCTGGTGTTGTACACAAATACTGGTTTGAGCGTAGTGGACCGTATTGTACTCCCCTCATATACGCACTAAGTATGTCACGCAGAGAAGTGCCAGGATATGCACAGAGGAGTGGCAGAGGCCTAAATTCATCTGGCAGAGGTCGCAGCAGACTAGGGGCGAGTGGCATCAGGAGTGGCAGCAAGAGGCCTGAGCTCCCGGTATCAACTAGCGGTTGTCTCGACCAGCAACCCATCTTCCGTCATCGATTGGTTAACATGGTTATCCACTTCCTCACAAGTGACATCTCATACCCCCCGTCAACAGTCGGTGGGTTGCTCAGACGCAACCCTCAGTTGGCATGGCCCGGGAGCAGTCCCTGTCCTCCCATTGCCTTTGTTCTCTGCTGTTCCCTCCCCCACAGAAGTATCTTATGCTGTGGGTTCAGCTCCACTATTTAGTTAGGACGATCTAGAGGACAGTCAGCAGCTACTGCCCAGCCAAGAAGGGGAGGAGACATCCGCCACTTCCTATGCTAGGTGGGCAAGTAGTGATGAGGAGAGTGGCGTGGGAGGCGGTGTTGCATGCCTTCAGGCTCCGGAAGCAGACACTGTTTAGAAACCTGAGGAGGACATCAGTGACGTGCAGACACAATTCAATGATGATGAAGCCAATAGCACTTGGAAGCCGGGTGCAGAAGGGGCTTCATCATCATCATCATCATCATTAGAAGAAGAGGGTTTCAAGTTGCTCGTGAGGCAGCAGCTGAGCCAGCAAGGTGGCAGCATGGTTGACCACCTGCTTCTTGGCAGCCTACCTTCTCGGGAGGTAGTGGAACAGGGGTTCCTGGAGTCGGCTGCAGTAGCAGTCAGTCAGTGCGGACTGTTGGGGGGAAAATCAGCTACTCGGCGGTGTTGCAGTTTTTCATCAAGCATCCGGAGTAGGTTAACATGGCCACATTCAATATGTGTTGGCAGAAGGTGAAGAATGGCCAGGGTCCCAATGTTGGCACCACGGCACTGCATCAACATATGCAGCGTCACCATGAAGTGGCCTAGGAGAACCATGGCTCCGATGTGGTGGTCCAGCCTGCTGCATCACCCAGTGGCACGCCGCTCCCTGTTTCAGCCAGCCAAGGCTTCACCACCTCAGCCGAAGGGAGCTGTGTGCCATACCCATCTTCTGTCGCTCCAGATGCTCTTGCTCCTCCTACTTCAAGTCAGTCATTCCACCAGCAATCCATCGACGAAGCCATGTCCAAGAGATAACAGTATGCGCCCACTCATCCAACGGCACAGAGGCTGAATCAAGTGGTGGACTCTGCACCTTTCAGAAAACTGATGGTTTGTGCTAAGCCGAGGTGGAGAGTCCCCAAGCCGTCATTTCTTTGCGAAGAAGGCAGTACCAGCCCTGCACAATTTGGTGGAACTGGGAAGGTGGGCCAGTCCTTGAGCCTGTCGGTGTGTTCAAAAGTGCACGGCAGCGCCGACGTGTGGAGCTGTAACTACGGTCAGGGACAATACATGTCCTTTACAGCCCACTGGGTGAATGTGGTTCCTGCACAGCTACAACAGCAACTTGGACAGGCCGATTCCACCTCCCCGCTCTCAGGCCGTTGGTCCTGTGACAGTGTGCAACTCCGCCTCCTCATCCTCCAATGTCTCCTCAGCCTCCACTGCCCAGACAAGTCTCAGCAGCCCTTCAGTATACCATGTGTGCAGGGCACAGCGGTGTCATGCTGTTCTTCATATGGTTTGCCTTGGTGTATGGAGTCACACAGGGGAGGAACTGCTAAAAGTCATTCATAAAGAAATCGGAGCATGGCTTACTCCACGAAAACTGGAAATGGGAACCATGGTGACCGACAACGGGAAGAACATCTTGTCTGCGCTGCTACAAGGAAGCCTCAGACATGCGCCCTGCATGGTACACGTGTTCAATCTGGTTGTCAAGCCATTCCTGAAGTGTTCCCCCATCTGCAAGACATCCTAACAATGGGAAGGAAACTTTGCATGCACTTCAGCCACTCGTACACCGCAAAGCACATCCTCCTTGAGCTGCAGTGTCAGAATGGCATCCAGTCATCAGGATTATGGGATGAACAATGGCCCACATTTATCATTGTAGGTGTGAGTGAAGCATTTTTTCACACCTTTTTTTTTGTGTGCTGATAATGTGCAGGAGCAGCATATTTATTAAATGGTCAAAGAGCATTTGATAAATTTAGTGCAGGTCACATTTTCAGAAATTTCTGTCTTCACATACACCAAAAAGCTACACCATGTCTGGGCTGGTGTAGTTTTAGAGACTTTTCAGTGGCTTTGCGCCTTTTTTGCCCCTTTTTACAAAAAGGTGCAATGATAAATCCTTTCCATATCATGTCTATTGCCAAAATCAATGGATTGCAACTCAAAATCAGCAGAAATGTGTCAACAAAAAGAGGTAAAAAAAAGGCGCAAAAAAACCCTGCTTGTTCCTTTTTTGCCCCTTTTTTGCCCCTTTTTAGACACAAAAAACAGTCTAAAGACAATGATAAATGTGGACCAATGTCATTCCACTGCTTCATCTACTACAACACATGTTGGAAACAATGGCTGGTCAGGGCACTGGAGACGTGGCGCCTACATCTCATGGCCACATGAGCCCTGTGGGGGCTGAACTGGAGTAGGAGGAGAGCACAGTCGAGCACAGAATAGATTTTGCAAGATGGGCAGTTTTTCTATTCATCTGACAGGAGAGGAGGAGCATGAGCAGTTAGAGGAGCTGGAGGGTTATGAGGAAGCAGAGACAGAGGACACAGACACACCGTGGCAGTATGCAGTGGAGATGGAGGCAGGGAGTCCTTCCGAGTCACTTGCACAAATGGCACGATGAATGCTCAGTTGCTTGCATAGTGACCGCCGAATTGTCACCATTCAGCAGCGGGATGACTTCTTGGTCTCCACCTTATTGGACCCTCGCTACTGGCAAAAAATGTGTGCCTTTTTTACACCCACTGAGAGGGAGGACAAACTGACCTACTACATAGACATCCTACGTTGTCAGTTGGCTGATGCCTATCAGCGCCATTGTCCATCCTCTCGCAGGTCTGACTCGGGGGGGCCTCTGCGCTCACCTTCCACTGCCATGGCTGCTGGGGAGGGGTGGGGTGGCAGGAGCAGTGCCAGCTCCATCAGCAGCAGCCTGAGTCTACAGTCGCTGATGAGTAGCTTTCTTCACCCGCAAAGTGAAGTAACTCATCAGCAGCAGGTAGACCTGGAGCAGGACCTGAACCAGCAGGTGGTGGCATACCTTGACATGCCCGCTGGACTTCTGGGCAGCCAAATTTGATTTGCGGCCACAACTAGCAGAGTTTGCCATGGAAAAGTGTCCTGCACGTCCAGTAGTGTGCCATCAGAGCCGGGGGTTTAGTGCGGCGGGGGTCATAGTAATCCCAAGGAGAACTCATCTGTCCACGAAATATGTGGAGAGACTGACCTTTGTGAAGATGAATCAGGCATGGATCAGCCAGGATTTCCAGCCACCAATGCCAGATGCATGAGAGTAGATTGACCATGGTGCCACACCAACACTTCACAAATATGGATAGTGCAAAACATGTTTAAGGTCCTGCTCCCCAGTTACAGACATTCCTCGCCATTAGACCAACTTTTCTTAGGATAAAATATACATTATACCAAAAGTTTGGACACCTTCTCATTCAGAGTTTTCTTTATTTTCATGACTATGAAAATTGTAGATTCACATTGAAGGCATCAAAACTATGAATTAATACATGTGGAATTATAGACATAACAAAAAAGTGTGAAACAACTGAAAATATGTCATATTCTAGGTTCTTCAAAGTAGCCACCTTTTGCTTTGATTACTGCTTTGCACACTCTTGGCATCCTCTTGTCGAGATTCAAGAGGTAGTCACCTGAAATAGTTTTCACTTCACAGGTGTGCTGGTGTGGAGGAGGAGGTGTGATGGTGGTGGTGGTGTGGGGGGGGGGGCTTTGCTGGGGTCACTGTTGGGGATTTATTCACAATTGAAGGCATACTGAACCAGCATGGCTACCACAGCATCTTGCAGCGGCTGCTATTCCATCCGGTTTGCGTTTAGTTGGACCATCATTTATTTTTCAACAGGACAATGACCCCAAACACCTCCAGGCTGTGTAAGGGCTATTTGACCAAGAAGGAGAGTGATGGGTGCTGCGCCAGATGACCTGACCTCCACAGTCACCGGACCTGAACCCAATCGAGATGGTTTGGGGGTGAGCTGGACCGCAGAGTGAAGGTAAAAAGGGCCAACAAGTGCTGAGCATCATGGGAACTCCTTCAAGACTGTTGGAAGACCATTTCAGGTGACTACAGCTCATCAAGAGAATCCAAGAGTGTGCAAAGCAGGAATCACAGCAAAAGGAAGAACCTAGAATATGACATATTTTCACACTTTTTTGTTATGTATTGTTACACCGAGCGCTCCGGGTCCCTGCTCCTCCCCGGAGCGCTCGCTGCGTTCTCCTCTCTGCAGCGCCCCGGTCAGACCCGCTGACCGGGAGCGCTGCACTAACACTGCCAGCGGGGATGCGATCCGCATAGCGGGACGCGCCCGCTCGCGGGTCGCATCCCAATCTACTTACCTGTCCCGTTCCCCGGCTGTCACGTCCTGGCACGCGCGGCTCCGCTCTCTAGGACGCGCGCGCACCGGCTCTCTAAGATTTAAAGGGCCAATGCACCACTAATTGGTGCCTGGCCCAATCAGTGTAATTGCTCCCATCTGCTCCATGCCTATAACACCTCCCTTCCCAGCATTGCCGGATCTTGTTGCCTCAGTGCCAGTGAAAGCGTTTTCTGTGTTTGCTTTACCAGTGTTACCAGACCTTCTGCCGTTGCCCTTGACTTCGTACCTTGCCGCCTGCCCTGACCTTCTGCTATGTCTGACCTCGCCTCTGTCTAGTCCTCCTGTCCCACGCCACTCTCAGCAGTCAGTGAGGTTGAGCCGTTACCGGTGGACACGACCTGGTTGCTACCACCGCAGCAAGACCATCCCGCTTTGCGGCGGGTTCTGGTGAATACCAGTAGCAACTTAGAACCGGTCCACCAGTACGGTCCACGCCAATCCCTCGCTGACACAGAGGATCCACCTCCAGCCTGCCGAATCCTAACATGTATATAATTCCACATGTGTTACTTCATAGTTTTGATGCCTTCAGTGTGAATCTACAATTTTCATAGTCACGAAAATAAAGAAAACTCTGAATGAGATGGTGTGTCCAAACTTTTGGTCTGTACTGTATGTACTCAAATTTTTTTTTTTTAATCAAACAAAAGGAAAGGTGTGCAAAAAAACTTATGGTCCTTTGTAACCGGTGGGGGTAAAAACTTCCCCTGCAAAGCCCTACTTTTGCATTATTAATTCCCTTCTTGGCAAGTGTTACTCTCCCTAAAAAGGGTGGCCCCACACAGGAACCTCTCCCTATTTCCCCCTACAAACACTGCCATTTCCCAGGGATTTTAGGTGGCAATTGAGAGAGTTTCCTGTGTGGGGCCGCCCTTTTTAGGGTGAGTAACACTTGCCAAGAAGGGAATTTATAGGGCGAGAGTAGGGCCTTACAGGGGAATTTTTTACTCCCACCTTCTACAATAGACAATACGTTGTTCCCTTCCACCTTTTTGAGGAAAATGTTACTCGTCTTAAAAAGGGTGGCCCCAACCTGGGAAATGGCAGTGTTTGTAGGGGGAAATAGGAAAAGGTTCCTGTGTGGGGCAGCCCTTTTTAGGGCGAGTAGCACTTGCCAAGAAGGGAAGTAATAATGCTAGAGTAGGGCCTTACAGGGGAAGTTTTTACCCCCCACCGGTAACAATGGACCATACATTGTTCCCTTCCTTCATTTTAGAGGTCTTTGTATCACATCAATACTTGGTGTTGTAGGTGACACATGATGTTATTTGCACACCTTTCCTTTTGCTTGATTAAAAAAAAAAAAAAATTGTGTCCATATATTTTATCCTAAGCATATTATTAAAAATTACGTTTCACGTAATGCATATCCTCAATACTTACTTGTGTACACTAACACTTTTACAAAAGTGACCATTTTCTTCTGCCTACCTGCCTCAGCTACTATTTTGATCCTGCCACTGCCTGATGCCACACATCAGATGCCAAGTTCTTCTTTTTTCACCCACCTTCATCACCGGGTACTGGTATTGCCACCCACCGCACCAAGTTATTTTCAGGACTCCTGATGCTGCTGTTGCCATCTCCAGGCTGTCTCATTCTGCCACCAAATGTTCTCCTCATGCAGATGCCAGCTCCAAGCTGTCTCATACTGCATCAATATGTTCTCCTCACGCTGCTGCCAACTCCAGGCTGTGTTACTTAGCCACTATATGTTCTTCCCATGCTGACGCCACCTCCACGCTGTGTCATTCAGGCACTATATGTTCTCCTCATGCTGCCGCCACCTTCAGGCTGTGTCATTCAGCCACTATATGCTGCCGCTAACTCCAGGCTGTGTCATGCAGCCATTATGTGGTCTCCTCATGCTTCCGCAAACTCCAGGCTGTGTCATTCAGCCACTATATGTTCTTCTCATGCTGCTGCCACCTCTACTTTGTATCATTTAGCCACTATATGCTGCTGCCAACTCCAGGCTGTGTCATTCAGCCACTATGTGGTCTCCTCATGCTGCCGCCAACTCCAGGCTGTGTCATTTAACCACTATATGGTTGCCTCATGCTTCTGCCACCTCCAGGCTGTGTCATCCAGCCACTATATGTTCTCCTCATGCTTCCGCCACTTCCACGCTGTGTCATTCAGGCACTATATGGTCTCCTCATGCTGCCGCCACCTCCATGCTGTGCCATTCAGCCACTATATTGTCTCCTCATACTTATGCCACCTCCAGGTTCTGTCAGGCTCTGCGACAGTGATTCTAATAGCGACGATCTGCATCTGCATGTCATACTGAATAACAGTATTATTTCACTAACGCAGCACACACCCTATGCATGTAACAGCAAAGCAAAGTGTTTTACACCCCTATTGAGGCTCTCTATAGGACAAAAATAGCAGTTTTTAATAGCGATTCGCCGCAAATAAATTCAGAGGGAACCAAATCTTTTCGGAAAATTTAGCTAATCGGCCAAATCGATTTTTTCAAAAAATGTGCTCATCTTTAGCCTCCAGCCTCAGCCAAGTGCCTCCAGCCTCCCCATACACACAATACCTCCAGCCTCCCCAAATCCCTTCAGCTTCCCGCACGCACACATAATGCCTCCAGCCTCCACAAATGCTATCAGCCTCCCCCACACACATAATGCCCCCAGCCTCCCACACACACACAATACCTCCAGCCTCCCAAAATGCCTTCAGCCTCCCACGCACACACAGTACCTCCAACCTCCCCAAATGCCCACAGTCTTCTACACACAATACCTCCAGATTCCTCCAAGTGTCTCTAGCCTCTCTCCCCCACACACAGTACTTCAAGCCTCCCCCAAATACCTCCAGTCTCTCCATACAAACCATATCTCCAGCCTCTCTCTAATGCCCCCAGCCTCCCCCCAAACAAATACCCAATGCCTCCTGCCTCTATCACTCAAACACACAATGCCTTCAGCCTCCCTAAATGCATCCAATCCCCCCTTCCACCATTGCCTCCAGACCCCCACACACACAATTCCTCCAGCCGCCCAACACTTACACACAATACCTCAAGATTCCCACAACACACAAGCCTTTAGCTTCCCCCAAATGCCTCCAGCCTCCCGCACAAGAGGGATAACTTGCTGAGAATACCTTCACACAGACATATACGCTATGGAACTTGCTACCAATTGATCGCAGCAAATCTGCAATAGAGCATTTGCAGATTTTCTGTTAACCCATTGGAGTCCATGGGTGGCAAAATCTGCTTTTCTGAAGACTTTCTGCAGTATATTATGTCCATGTGAATGAACCCTTGAGGGACACACACTTGTTTCTGCACTAATGCATCAGAGAACACTGGTCCCAAGTTGCATGGGCGGGGGGGGGGGGGGGGATGCAAGTACTACTTCCGCACCAGGGTTCATGAAGCTTTAGCTACGCCTCTGCACACACCACTTCTGGCCCTGGTCAGGTTTTTTTTTCTAGGTTTCAGCAAAGGGAAGTAAGAGAGCCCCAGAGGTCTGACTTGACAGAGAACATAAATTAATAGAATAAACATTGTAAGATTTGGTGAAGAAGACTCTACTGATCACTTTCCAGTATCACCTTATTTTTAGGGTAGCTGTCCCTTTGAGGAGTATGTGAATCCTCGGGTCCTACACTTTGATGAGTGGTAGTTATAGTTTACCACAAGTCATCTTCTTTCTTTCTTTGGAACAAAAAAGCAGAGATAAAAATGGATCTTCTCCAGGCGCGATTACAGTGTTGAATGAAGGTGACTGTATTCGTGGTATTCACATCACAAGGTTTATTTAGGCACCACAAATAAAGTGTTTCTTGCCCGAAAAGGGCACTTCATCAGGCAATTGCCTGATGAAGTGCCCTTTTCGGGCAAGAAACACGTTGATTGTTGTGAATAAATAAACCTAGTGATGTGAATACCACAAATACAGTCACCTTCATTCAACACTGTAATCGCGCCTGGAGAAGATCCATTTTTATCTTTGCTTTTTTGCTCCAAATGTGTGAACCAGTGAGCGAGGAGCTGACCGAAGGATCTAGGCTGCTTAAAGAGCACTATCTATCAATACACTATATGTTGTTGTGCCCTCAGCGCAACATTACTTGATAAGTGTAATTCCTTTGCTATTGCCAAGTATATTACAGTACTGCACTAGGGGCGCGTGTGCCTTTTTCTCTTTTTTCTTTTGAACTGTTGGACTGGGAATCTCAGTATTATTGATTTACAAGATTAAAGGATAAGACTGTCTCTAGTCATGAAACCCTAATAAACTATATGATGATGATCAGTTGGTCTTCACCTTTAAAGTTATATTTTTTTCCTTTCCCAGTCTTGCTCAGGAGTTAGCAGTGATGTTGGGTGATGTGCGCCAATCATCTCGAACTTTACTGCTGTTTGATCTTCTTGTTACGCCGAGCGCTCCGGGTCCCCGCTCCTCCCCGGAGCGCTCGCTACACTCTCCCCACTGCAGCGCTCCGGTCAGATCCACTGACCCGGGGCGCTGCGATTCCGCTTCCAGCCGGGATGCGATCCGCGATGCGGGTAGCGCCCGCTCGCGATGCGCACCCCGGCTCCCGTACCTGACTCGCTCTCCCTCGGTCCTGTCCCGGCGCGCGCGGCCCCGCTCCCTAGGGCGCGCGCGCACCGGGTCTTTGCGATTTAAAGGGCCACTGCGCCGCTGATTGGCGCAGTGATTCCAATTAGTGTGTTCACCTGTGCACTTCCCTATATCACCTCACTTTCCCTGCACTCCCTTGCCGGATCTTGTTGCCATCGTGCCAGTGAAAGCGTTTCCTTGTGTGTTCCTAGCCTGTGTTCCAGACCTCCTGCCGTTGCCCCTGACTACGATCCTTGCTGCCTGCCCCGACCTTCTGCTACGTCCGACCTTGCTTCTGTCTACTCCCTTGTACCGCGCCTATCTTCAGCAGCCAGAGAGGTGAGCCGTTGCTAGTGGATACGACCTGGTCACTACCGCCGCAGCAAGACCATCCCGCTTTGCGGCGGGCTCTGGTGAAAACCAGTAGTGACTTAGAACCGATCCACTAGCACGGTCCACGCCAATCCCTCTCTGGCACAGAGGATCCACTACCTGCCAGCCGGCATCGTGACAGTAGATCCGGCCATGGATCCCGCTGAAGTTCCTCTGCCAGTTGTCGCTGACCTTACCACGGTGGTCGCCCAGCAGTCACAACAGATAGCGCAACAAGGCCAACAGCTGTCTCAACTGACCGTTATGCTACAGCAGTTACTACCACAGCTTCAGCAGTCATCTCCTCCGCCAGCTCCTGCACCTCCTCCGCAGCGAGTGGCCGCTCCTGGTCTACGCCTATCCTTGCCGGATAAATTTGATGGGGACTCTAAGTTTTGCCGTGGCTTTCTTTCCCAATGTTCCCTGCATCTGGAGATGATGTCGGACCAGTTTCCCACTGAAAGGTCTAAGGTGGCTTTCGTAGTCAGCCTTCTGTCTGGAAAAGCCCTGTCTTGGGCCACACCGCTCTGGGACCGCAATGACCCCGTCACAGCCTCTGTACACTCCTTCTTCTCGGAAATCCGAAGTGTCTTTGAGGAACCTGCCCGAGCCTCTTCTGCTGAGACTGCCCTGTTGAACCTGGTCCAGGGTAATTCTTCCGTTGGCGAGTATGCCGTACAATTCCGTACTCTTGCTTCAGAATTATCCTGGAATAATGAGGCCCTCTGCGCGACCTTTAAAAAAGGCCTATCCAGCAACATTAAAGATGTTCTGGCCGCACGAGAAATCCCTGCTAATCTACATGAACTCATTCACCTAGCCACTCGCATTGACATGCGTTTTTCCGAAAGGCGTCAGGAGCTCCGCCAAGATATGGACTCTGTTCGCACGAGGCGTTTCTTCTCCTCGGCTCCTCTCTCCTCTGGTCCCCTGCAATCCGTTCCTGTGCCTCCCGCCGTGGAGGCTATGCAGGTCGACCGGTCTCGCCTGACACCTCAAGAGAGGACACGACGCCGCATGGAGAACCTCTGCCTGTACTGTGCTAGTACCGAACACTTCCTGAGGGATTGTCCTATCCGTCCTCCCCGCCTGGAAAGACGTACGCTGACTCCGCACAAAGGTGAGACAGTCCTTGATGTCTACTCTGCTTCTCCACGTCTTACTGTGCCCGTGCGGATGTCTGCCTCTGCCTTCTCCTTCTCTACTGTGGCCTTCTTGGACTCTGGATCTGCAGGAAATTTTATTTTGGCCTCTCTCGTCAACAGGTTCAACATCCCAGTGACTAGTCTCGCCAGACCCCTTTACATCAATTGTGTAAACAATGAAAGATTGGACTGTACCATACGTTTCCGCACGGAGCCCCTTCTAATGAGCATCGGATCTCATCACGAGAGGATTGAACTTTTGGTCCTCCCCAATTGCACCTCGGAAATTCTCCTTGGACTTCCCTGGCTTCAACTTCATTCCCCAACCCTGGATTGGTCCACTGGGGAGATCAAGAGTTGGGGGCCCTCTTGTTCCAAGGACTGTCTAAAACCGGTTCCCAGTAACCCTTGCCGTGACTCTGTGGTTCCTCCAGTAACCGGTCTCCCTAAGGCCTATATGGACTTCGCGGATGTTTTCTGCAAAAAACAAGCTGAGACTCTACCTCCTCACAGGCCTTATGATTGTCCTATCGACCTCCTCCCGGGCACTACTCCACCCCGGGGCAGAATTTATCCTCTCTCTGCCCCAGAGACTCTTGCCATGTCTGAATATGTCCAGGAAAATTTAAAAAAGGGCTTTATCCGTAAATCCTCCTCTCCTGCCGGAGCCGGATTTTTCTTTGTGTCCAAAAAAGATGGCTCCCTACGTCCTTGCATTGACTACCGCGGTCTTAATAAAATCACGGTTAAGAACCGCTACCCCCTACCCCTCATCTCTGAACTCTTTGATCGCCTCCAAGGTGCCCACATCTTTACTAAACTGGACTTAAGAGGTGCCTATAACCTCATCCGCATCAGAGAGGGGGATGAGTGGAAAACGGCATTTAACACCAGAGATGGACACTTTGAGTATCTGGTCATGCCCTTTGGCCTGTGCAACGCCCCTGCTGTCTTCCAAGACTTTGTTAATGAAATTTTTCGTGATCTGTTATACTCCTGTGTTGTTGTATATCTGGACGATATCCTAATTTTTTCTGCCAATCTAGAAGAACACCGCCAGCATGTCCGTATGGTTCTTCAGAGACTTCGTGACAATCAACTCTATGCCAAAATTGAGAAATGTCTGTTTGAATGCCAATCTCTTCCTTTTCTAGGATACTTGGTCTCTGGCCAGGGACTACAAATGGATCCAGACAAACTCTCTGCCGTCTTAGATTGGCCACGCCCCTCCGGACTCCGTGCTATCCAACGCTTTTTGGGGTTCGCCAATTATTACAGGCAATTTATTCCACATTTTTCTACCGTTGTGGCTCCTATCGTGGCTTTAACCAAAAAAAATGCCGATCCCAAGTCTTGGCCTCCTCAAGCGGAAGACGCCTTTAAACGACTCAAGTCTGCCTTTTCTTCGGCTCCCGTGCTCTCCAGACCTGACCCTTCCAAACCCTTCCTATTGGAGGTTGATGCCTCCTCAGTGGGAGCTGGAGCTGTTCTTCTACAAAAAAATTCTTCCGGGCATGCTGTCACTTGTGGTTTTTTTTCTAGGACCTTCTCTCCGGCGGAGAGGAACTACTCCATCGGGGATCGAGAGCTTCTAGCCATCAAATTAGCACTTGAGGAATGGAGGCATCTGCTGGAGGGATCAAGATTTCCAGTTATTATTTACACCGACCACAAGAACCTCTCCTACCTCCAGTCTGCCCAACGGCTGAATCCTCGCCAGGCCCGGTGGTCTCTGTTCTTTGCCCGATTTAATTTTGAGATTCACTTTCGGCCTGCCGATAAGAACATTAGGGCCGATGCTCTCTCTCGTTCCTCGGATGCCTCAGAAGTTGAACTCTCTCCGCAACACATCATTCCACCTGACTGCCTGATCTCCACTTCTCCAGCCTCCATCAGGCAAACTCCTCCAGGAAAGACCTTTGTTTCTCCACGCCAACGCCTCGGAATCCTCAAATGGGGTCACTCCTCCCATCTCGCAGGTCATGTGGGCATCAAGAAATCTGTGCAACTCATCTCCCGCTTCTATTGGTGGCCGACTCTGGAGACGGATGTTGTGGACTTTGTGCGAGCCTGCACTATCTGTGCCCGGGATAAGACTCCTCGCCAGAAGCCCGCTGGTTTTCTTCATCCCCTGCCTGTCCCCGAACAGCCTTGGTCTCTGATTGGTATGGATTTTATTACTGATTTACCCCCTTCCCGTGGCAACACTGTTATTTGGGTGGTCGTTGATCGATTCTCCAAAATGGCACATTTCATCCCTCTTCCTGGTCTTCCTTCAGCGCCTCAGTTGGCTAAACAATTTTTTGTACACATTTTTCGTCTTCACGGGTTGCCTACGCAGATCGTCTCGGATAGAGGCGTCCAATTCGTGTCTAAATTCTGGAGGGCTCTCTGTAAACAACTCAAGATTAAATTAAATTTTTCTTCTGCATATCATCCCCAGTCCAATGGACAAGTAGAAAGAATTAACCAGGTCTTGGGTGATTATTTACGACATTTTGTTTCCTCCCGCCAGGATGACTGGGCAGATCTCCTTCCATGGGCCGAATTCTCGTATAACTTCAGAGTCTCGGAATCTTCCTCCAAATCCCCATTTTTCGTGGTGTACGGCCGTCACCCTCTTCCTCCCCTCCCTACCCCCTTGCCCTCTGGTCTGCCCGCTGTGGATGAAATTTCTCGTGACCTTTCCATCATATGGAGAGAGACCCAAAATTCTCTCTTACAGGCTTCATCACGCATGAAGAAGTTCGCGGATAAGAAAAGAAGAGCTCCTCCCATTTTTTCCCCTGGAGACAAGGTATGGCTCTCCGCTAAATATGTCTGCTTCCGTGTCCCTAGCTACAAGTTGGGACCACGCTATCTTGGTCCTTTCAAAATTTTGTGTCAGATTAATCCTGTCTCTTACAAACTTCTTCTTCCTCCTTCTCTTCGTATCCCTAATGCCTTTCACGTTTCTCTTCTTAAACCACTCATCCTCAACCGTTTTTCTCCCAAATCTGTTCCTCCCACTCCTGTTTCCGGCTCCTCGGACATCTTCTCCGTCAAAGAGATCTTAGCTTCTAAAAAGGTCAGAGGGAAAACCTTTTTTTTAGTGGATTGGGAGGGTTGTGGTCCAGAAGAGAGATCCTGGGAACCTGAGGACAACATCCTAGACAAAAGTCTGCTCCTCAGGTTCTCAGGCTCTAAGAAGAGGGGGAGACCCAAGGGGGGGGGTACTGTTACGCCGAGCGCTCCGGGTCCCCGCTCCTCCCCGGAGCGCTCGCTACACTCTCCCCACTGCAGCGCTCCGGTCAGATCCACTGACCCGGGGCGCTGCGATTCCGCTTCCAGCCGGGATGCGATCCGCGATGCGGGTAGCGCCCGCTCGCGATGCGCACCCCGGCTCCCGTACCTGACTCGCTCTCCCTCGGTCCTGTCCCGGCGCGCGCGGCCCCGCTCCCTAGGGCGCGCGTGCGCCGGGTCTTTGCGATTTAAAGGGCCACTGCGCCGCTGATTGGCGCAGTGATTCCAATTAGTGTGTTCACCTGTGCACTTCCCTATATCACCTCACTTCCCCTGCACTCCCTTGCCGGATCTTGTTGCCATCGTGCCAGTGAAAGCGTTTCCTTGTGTGTTCCTAGCCTGTGTTCCAGACCTCCTGCCGTTGCCCCTGACTACGATCCTTGCTGCCTGCCCCGACCTTCTGCTACGTCCGACCTTGCTTCTGTCTACTCCCTTGTACCGCGCCTATCTTCAGCAGCCAGAGAGGTGAGCCGTTGCTAGTGGATACGACCTGGTCACTACCGCCGCAGCAAGACCATCCCGCTTTGCGGCGGGCTCTGGTGAAAACCAGTAGTGACTTAGAACCGATCCACTAGCACGGTCCACGCCAATCCCTCTCTGGCACAGAGGATCCACTACCTGCCAGCCGGCATCGTGACACTTCTGACTATTTTCTTCTACCTTTATCCCCATAATCATCTCTGTCTGACCACCATTGCTGAAGCCTTGTCTACTACTCTCATGTTCTACTTCATGGTACCTCACATCCGACTGTCCAAACTCCAAATCTGACTCGTACCTTCTACTAGCCTTTTTGACTATGTTCCTGAACTGACTGGTTAGGTTCCTAGTGACTTTCTCTCTTGTAGTTGCCCATGCTGTTGCTCCAGATAATGTAACATCAGTGGTTATCAGCTGCCAGCGTACAGCATATCCTGCTCTACTTCCACTCCTCGCTGCAGGCTCTGGACATCCTCCTCTACACTGTAACAGGCATGACCGTTTCTGGCACACCTTATAGGAGCCGCACTTGTACATGGACTTTCTCTTTAAGGATTTGTGCATGTCCATAATTCCTGTCTTCCTCCAATCCCTGTCAGGCACCACTGATATGAGTCCCTCCGAGCAACAGTGTAGCTTCTACAAGCAAAGATGTCTGATCTGCATTCTACACCTGTGTTCTTGTACCTGACCCGTGCCTGATATTTCTTCTCTGCCTCTGCCTGATCCTTCTGTACCAGTTCATGACCTCATGAAGCCTACACCTCCTGGCTGTATCGAAGCTTCTCAGCACTTTTGCTCTACAAACTCAGCTCTGCTTCAACACCAACTCAGCTCTTTTATAGTGCCAACTCTGTTCTGCCACATTGAGCTCTGCTTCGTTACACTACTACCACCTACATTATCAGATCTTCCCTCCTGTCTGTATCCCTGTTGCTTGCCACTGAGACATTCTGACGTGCTAGGCAAGTCGCCATTTAACCGGGACCACTCTTGCAGTATCTCCCCTGCAGCTAAAGTCCAAATTCCACATCCTGAAGTGGGATAAAGAGTGGAAACCTAGGTAATACTTAAGACTCTGCTCCCAAAGTCAAACCGGTAGGTTACACAGCTGATCCAAACCCAATGGGTGTTAAAGATATTCCCATTGTGTCTATGTAACGTGTCTATGTAACAAGTTAAATTATTCTAGTTGGGATGGAACTGCTGTGTTGTCTGGGTAAAAAAAGTTTTAAAAAAAGTTGCGATTGTCTTGGTCATCGAGTTCTGAAACTTATTTTAATTGCATTTTGATTGTTTTATAATAGGTGTTTTGGGGGTAATTACCTGTCACTTATATCCAGCACTTGCAATGTTAACTTTTTTTGGGTATTAATTTCCAAGTTAACATTTCAGACGATAACAAAGTAGAAAATTGTCTCTTGTCTGGAGAGAACAGAGAACAAGTATTAAAATGTCCATTTCCCGTAATCGAAAAAAAGAGAAAGGAGCAAGTTGCACAAAAGACTATTATGTGTCCAAAAGACTTTTAAATAGAAACTGATAAAATGATCCCATTAAATACCATTAGAGTGGTTTGTTTAAATCCCCAATAAAACATCCCACTTATTGAATAGAAAATAGATATTTCCATAGACGTTTTCAACAAAGAACGTGTCCAGCTGAGGCTATTATAATATTGTGGAAATATTGTGTGCAAGAGTGTAAAGGGTTATTATTTCCGTAGTTACTGTACACAGATGAATAAATGGAGAAACAAAAAAGGAAAAAACAGGGAGCCCCCTAGTGTAGATACTGATGTGTGCCAAATCACCAAATGTGAGATACTAACCTTCTAGAGTTGTGATATGGAAAATCAGGACAACATTTTTCGGCGCACACCAGCATCTTCCTCAGGTCCACCAATTATATGGGGATAGCGTCCTGGTGGACCTGAGGAAGGCGCTGGTTTGTGCCGAAAGGCATTGTCCCAATTTTGCATACATTAAAGTTGATATTGTCCTTCAGGATGCTCTCCCCGTATGATTGGTGCACCTGAGGAAGGCGCTGGTGTGCGTCAAAATGCTTTGTCCCATTTTTCCATACACTAAAGTTGATATCGTCCTTCAGGAAGCTCTTCCCATATGATTGGTGGACCTTAGAAAGGCGTTGGTGTGGGTGTCGAAATGCGTTGTCCTGATTTTCCATACATTAATGTTGATATTGTCCTTCAGGATGCTCTCCTCGTATAATTGGGGGACCTGAGGAAGGCGCTGGTGTGCGTCGAAACACGTTGTCCCAATTTTCCATACACTAAAGTTGACATCGTCCTTCAGGATGCTCTCTTCGTATAATTGGTGAACCCAATGAAGGTGCCTTGTCCTGATATTCACATGATCCTCCAAATCAATGGCTGCATGAGAAATCCCTAGTCCAACCTCTCTCTCCCAGGAGAAGGGGAAGGCTCTTACCTGTTAGGACCAGTCTAGGCCTGATTTTGTCCAGAGCTCAGCAGAATGTGCATATTTCCTAGCTCTGCTTTTGCTTGGTATACCTACACATAGTTCACGTGTCTTCTATCTAGCTAAAATTCTGTCTAGAGTCAAGTAATTGCTCCTGTTTTTGTTCCTGCTTATGCTGCAAAGTACAGTGCACAAGTTCTTTATCTCTAAAAGGGAGTATTTTGTTTTTATCAGTGTAAGAGCGCTGTCTCTTTAAATGTCTGTATGTTGTCTAGTCAGTTGCTGTGGTGATGCCTTAGCCTATCCCTTCTGCTGTTCCTGTATCTATTCTGATCCCATCTTTCCTCCACTACGTTAGGCCTGGGTATTTAAACCTGATCCATTTCTGGTTGCCCGTGAAAGTCTGAAGTTCCTGCTTTCTGCATTCCTCTGGATTACTTGGTATTTTATGACCCTCTTTTAGGATATTCTCTTTTTTTTTTTCATCTTCGCTTGTATTTGTCCTCTTGGTTCCAACACGGCATGTTGACTAAACTGTGTGTTTGTTTGTCTTCCCTGAGTATTGTATTGTGTATTTACCTTTTTTGTATTCCTGACATTCCCTGACCTTTTCACTGAGTTTACTGTAGTTTGCTATTTTAAACCTGAAGTCCCAGCACATAGATAGGTAGGGACCATCTTCATGGTTGCGGATCCGTCAGTTAGGGCCGATACGCAATAGGAAGGGACAGGGGTTGTAGGTGAGTGCAGGGCTTCACCTTTTCCCTGCCCATACCTGACAGTTAGAGAGGAGAAGGCAGGACAAGGATCTCTCTGCAATACATTAGTATCTTTGTCAGCCTCCAGTCAGAGTTAGTGCTGCTTGGCTACTAAATCATGAAGATTTTTCCTGCCATGTCCTTATGGATATTGTGTTGCAAAACCATAGTTGTGTGAGTAGAGAAAAGTCTTCATTGTGCACCACTAGGGAAATCCTCATCAGTAGTTTCAGTAACTTGGACTGAGAACATATTTAAAGGGATACTCCAGTGAAATTTTTTTTTTCAAATCAACTGGTGCCAGAAAGCTAAGTCTATTTAAAGATCTTAATCCTTCATGTACTTATCAGCTGCTGTATGCACCACAGGAAGTTATGTAGTTCTTTCTAGTCTGACCACAGGGCTCTCTGCTGACACATCTGTCCATGTCAGGGACTGTCCAGAGCAGGAGAGGTTTGCTATGGGGATATGCGCCTACAGTTCCTGACACGGACAGATGTGTCAGCAGAGACTATTGTGATCAGACTGGAAAGAACTACACAATTCCTCTGGAGCATACAGCAGCTGATAAGTACTGGAAGGATTAAAGATTTTTAAATAGAAGTAATTTACAAATATGTTTAACCTTTTGCCACCAGCTGATTTAAAAAAAAAAATTGTTTCCTACCAGAGTACCCCTTTAACTATGAACATTCACATCTGCATTATTCATTACACGTACACATGATAATCACCACAGAGATTTCTAAATTCAATAAATCATAATTTAAAGGGACAGTGACCAAAAATTCATTCATCTGGCTGCTATATTCTTCTTAGCTGCATCAAAGCCACTATATCTCTATATAACTGTAAATTTCAGTAACCTTGTTAAAGTTTCTTTCCTTGTGTCCATTCCTGCACTTTGTATATGGGAACAGCTTTCTTTACAGGAAACTCTAGAATAAGGACTATTGCACCCAGCTGAAGGACTATTGAAGGACTATTATACCCAGCTGACCTGAGTAGCAACTGTCCTTGTGTACTACAGATGCAACCCATGATTTCATTTGCTTTTGCAGCAGCTTTCTGGCACTGGTCAATAGAGTTAAAGGGGTACTGCACCCCTAGACATCTTATCTTCTATCCAAAGAATAGGGGATAAGATGTCTGATCACGGGGGTCCCATCGTTCTCCGTGCAGAACCCAGCATTCTAAACAGTATGTTTGAAACTCTGGGTTCCTGCGGCGGGGGACCCCCGCGATCAGACATCTTATCCCCTATTCTTTGGATAGAGGATAAGATTTTTTTAAGCGGAGTACCCCTGTAAGTTTCCTGTTCATCAATAAACCTTTTCTTATCCAAGTTCAAATGCAGAACCTTATATTTTTCCACATTAAACTTAATTTGTTATTTCTCTGCCCTGTGCCTGCAGCTTCCCCAGATCCCTCTTTAATATTATATTATCCTTGAAAAAGTTATCTTAAATAACAAATACACTTTAACAAAAACGTGCTTTTCCCACTTTCTTTCTCCATATCTTATGCACATTACTCTGATAGCTATACTTCTGAATTAGTACTCATGGGAAAAACCCAACTAGTCTAAGGTGTAAAAATTACAGCACACGTAGAGCAATCCAACAAATTCACTATTGTAGGGATACTATTAATTGCAATGGGGCTGAAAGAACAAGCGATATATATATATATATATATATATATATATATATATATATATATTACAAATAATAAAGATATTGGTTCTATTGTCTGACTAACAAGGGTTCACTAATGTATTATTACAATTGATGTTTCCATTATTCCATAACACAAACATACAAACATATACAGTGACCCCCCCGACATGCGATGGCCCCGACATATGATCAAATCGACATACGATGCTTTTATATGTCGGGGCCATCGCATTAACTGCTATCCGAAAGGGCAAAATACTTAAGCTGCTGTCGGATAGCATTTTAAGCATCCCGGACAGGTTCACTTACCTATTCCCACTGCTCCGGGTCCACTTTGCGATCCTCCGGCGTCTTCTGCATTTTCTCTAGGGTCCGGGCCTTGCTTTCTGTCGTCGTTATTACATCGCTGCGCATGCCGTGCGTAATAACGTCACCAGAAAGCGAGGCCCGGACACCGGAGAAAATGCGGAAGAAGCTGGAGGATCCGGAAGAAGACGCCGGAGCAGCGGGACAGCATCGGGAGCCCCTGGGACAGCATCGGGAGCGGTGAGGACGTGGTCCGGAGCGGCGGGGACAGGTGAGTATTAAATGCACTTTTTACATTGCACGGATCCCTCAACATACGATGGATTCGACAAACGATGGGTCGTTTGGAACGAATTACCATCGTATGTTGAGGGACCACTGTATATACAACTCACAAATACATGGGTATGTGACACTTGCGGTGGGCAACCGGAGGAGGAGAGGAGACCCGGGGTCCGATGGAGCACAACAAAAATCTGGATAAAAAGGTAAAGGGTAGAGTAAATTTCTGTTATTCTTTACTTATGTTCTACAATCTATACTACAGCATCTAGTACTGCAAGTCAATGCATTAAGCGGAGTCGCAATACGTTTTCCAAGCTCTTATTTGAACAGTTAAACTAATGTTTTATTTCATTCAATGCTTCTTTGCAACATACTATATTTTTCAGCTGTATGTCATTACTGTTAATTTGTTTAAAACCCAATAAAAATAATTGAACTAATGGTTCCTCAGCATACGATGGTAATCCGTTCCAAATGAACCATCGTTTGTTGAAACCATCGTATGTTGAGGGATCAGTGCAATGTAAAGTATAGGGTATAGGAAGTTGTACTCACCTGTCCCCGCCGCTCCGGACCCGTCACCGCTCGTCAACGCTGCCCTGGATGTCGCCGTCCATCGCTGTTGCTGCGTCCCCGTGGTGTCCCCGACGCTCCGGACGTCTCTGCTTCCCCAGGATCATCGCTCTCACGTCCCCGCCGACGTGATGACGACGATGGAGAGCGCCGGCGATGCGAGGAATCCCGAAGAGGATGGTCCGGAGCCCCGAGACTATCACCGGAGGACACGGGGCACCATAAACGGCTATCCGGTGGCAGCTAAAGCAGTCTGCGCTGCCGGATAGCCGTTTATGCGATGTCCCCGACATACAAAATCATCGTATGTTGATGCTGCCTTCAACATGCGAGGCGGGGGGTACCCAGCGTGGGACAGCACGGTTTTGTGCCGGACTGGCACTTCCTCAAGCCACCCAAAAAAAAATTGGTTATTCCCATTACATGTGTGTTCCCATTGGTGGGGGTCTGTTAGGACCCCCACCAATCTGGAGATTGAATGCATACATCTAGTCATCTATTTTGCTCTAGAGAATTGCACAAAACTAGCACTGCAGCCCCCTTATTTTCATATCAGTGGGGGTCCCAGCAGTCAGCCCCTTACCAATCATAAAGTGGTGGCATATCTTTCTGTGATGGCATAAATGTCCTGATTGACACTTGAGGACTCCTAAATGGGCGCTGTCATTAAAATAAATTTTTGCTATTGCAATCCTTGGTAAATAAAAAATCTTTCTAATGTAATTTTTTTTTTAAAGAAAACAAAGTTTTCTATGTTTTATTTGTGTTTAAAAAAAGCTGCCACTAGGTGTCTCCCTAGTTGTCCAGAGCACATTTCCCCCCATCTCTTGCACAGACTTTGGACTCCTGCTGGCCTGGCAGAAGTCCAAAATCAGGAAATGCAGTCTGGAGTGCTGATGGGGTGTGTGTGCAGCCTTAGCCAGCAATAGCTCATCTCACACTGAACTGCTCTGGGCTGTGTGTAGCAGAGTGAGGGAGGAAGTTCTCCCCTGTATGGCTTCAGATGATGTCACGCCTGCTGGGGAACGCCCCTTCCCAGTCGGCGAATCTGACTGAGACTGATCAGAAAATACAGAGCAATATCAAGGTAGAAAACTAAAAAATTATAAAAAATAAAGGCAGGGGGTGGTTTATCATGATGGGGGCAGTGAACTGGGAGGATTATAAAATGTAACAAGATCATGATTAAAGGGGTACTTCGCTGCTCAGCATTTGGAACAAACTGTTCAAAATGCTGGAGCCGGAGCCGGGAACTCGTGATGTCATAGCCCCTCCACCTCATGAAGTCACGCCCCGCCCCCTCAATGCAAGTCTATGGGAGGGGGCGTGACGCCCCCTCCCATAGACATACATTGAGGGGGCGGGGCTATGACATCACGAGCTCCCAGCACTGGCTCTAGCATTCGGAACAATTTTTTCCAAATGCTGAGCAGCGGAGTACCCCTTTAAGGTAGTGTTAATGCACCTAATGACATATCTGTAGTTGGGCAAAATGTAACAACTGCTGTCAGTGACTGTGTAAGCTCGGGCTTCTGTCTATTGTTTTTCTATCATCTAATCCTTGTTTCTTTTGCATGGAAGCTTTCCTTTCTTCTCTCTTTTACCATTTATTTATATTAGTCACTCTTACGTATATTATCTATACTGTGCCATAGTTATACCCTTTTTTTTTCTATGCTTAACTGCAGGTGGACCCCTGTGGGCACTGGTGTTGCGGAGGTAGTGGTCGCCGCCCAGCGCTACGCCAGTGTCAGGTTAGGGACCCAATCTGACTAGGTGGCCTTGACGTGGCGAGTGGGCTTGTATTTTTTGATCAAAATATATAACAACAACCTGTTAGTTTTTGAATTTATGCTGAGAAGCAATTACCATATTTTTCGCCGTATAAGACGCAATTTTTTTCTTCCCCAAAACTGGGGGGGAAAAGTCGGTGCATCTTATACGCTGAATACACCCCTATTGCGGCGGTCCCTGCGGCCATCAACGGCCGGGACCCGCGGCTAATACAGGACATCACCGATCGCGGTGATGCCCTGTATTAACCCTTCAGATGCGGCGATCAAAGCTGACCGCCGCGTCTGAAGCGAAAGGGACACTAACCCGGCTGTTCGGGACCGCCGCGAACAGCCCGACTGAATAGCCGGGTTAGTACTTACAGGACACCGGGAGGGACCTTACCTGCCTCCTCAGTGTCTTCTCCGTTCAGGGATCCCCTGTATGGCCGGCGCTCTCCTTCCTCGTCATCACGTCGTCGCGTACGTGCGTCGGCGTGCGTAACGACGTGATGGCGGCGACGGAGAGCGAGGATACCCGGCCGGCAGCAGAGACGTTCGGGAGCGACGGGGACACGGTGACAGCGATGGAGCGACATCCAGGGCAGCGGTGACGGGTCCGGAGCGGCGGGGACACGTGAGTATTACTTCCTATGCAGTGGTCTTCAATCCGCAGGTTGAAGACCACTATTGGGTTCAAAATCTTTATTTTTTTTTGATTTTACACCTATAAATTGGGTGCGTCTTATACGCCGGTGCGTCCTATAGGATGAAAAATACGGTAGATCAAAATACAAATTGTGAATGCGCGGCTGTATTTCTGTTTCTCTGTTTTTGTTTTAGGACTCTAAGGTAAGATTTACAGTAAAACCTCATTGAGAAGACCACTAAAATTCCATGAAAAAGTGATCTTATACTGGGACAGTCTTCTCAAAAATGTATGGCAACTGTGCATATTGTATAGTGGACAGAAAATCCATCACACAAAATCTGGTCCGGATAAGATGCTGGTCTTCTGAAGTGGGTGGTCTTTTGGAGGGTCTTTTGAATCACTGTAATTCATGGAACAATCATTTCATAAAAAGCTACAATACTATGGTAAGGCAACAATTTGGAAAGTATGAAAACATACATGTAACACTCATGGAGGTGGTGGATCCACTGGATCTGTGTGGAAGATGACGTTGGCCGTACCAGGGAGTGGAGTCTAAGGTGCCGCTGGTTTCACCAGAGCCCGCCGCAAAGCGGGATGGACTTGCTGCGGCAGGCGGCACCCAGGTTGCTACCCCTGGCACGAATCGACCACACAGGCTGCCGAGATGAAACGTAGCACAGGAAAGATGAGGCAACTCGTAGACAGGACTAGCAGAAGGTCAGGGCTGGCGGCACAGTTGTGTGGTCAGGAAACGTAACGGGAGGTCAGCAGGCGGGCAGCACAGAAGCAAGGTCAGGTCACGGAGCGGAAGGCCAGAACACACCACAGAAACGCTTTCTCTTGGGCACAGGGCACACAAAAATCCGACAAGAGGTAGAGGGAGGTGCACATACAAGGAAAGGACAGGTGCAAACACTAATTAAGGGCGCACTGGCCCTTTAAATCTCAGAGCTCCGGCGTGCGCCTGCTCTAGGAAGTGGGAGCACGCGCGCCGGGCAAGAGAACCAGTGGAGAAGCCAGCAGGAGCAAAGGGTAAGTGACGGCCCAAGATTTGCATGTGGGCGCGTCCCTCGATGCGAATCCCGGGTCCCCGGAGGAAGGAGGAGAAGAATGCTCACAGCCAGAGCGAGTGGCGGGGCGCTTGCCGCAGCAATACAGGGGGACATTTATCAAGGTATTTAGAGCCTTTTTTTTTTTTTTTTTTGCTTACAAAAGTCACACAAAAAGTCGCATATGCAACTAAGCACTTTTTTGTGCGATTTTTGTGGGTAAGAAAAAAGTTACAAACAGCCCTACCTAAGCATAATTTCAGTAGGGCTGACAGCTATACATATATATATATATATATATATATATATATATATATATATGGACAGCTTTAGTCTCATAGCAGTAGACATCTTTAGTAGATATATTAAATGAGGTTACCCAGGAATAGAAGAACAAAGCAAATTTCTTTCAAAAACAGCTCCACGTCTGCCTCTAGGTTGGGTGAGGTTTTACAACTTGGCTCCATTCATTTCAATGGAACTGAGCTGCAGAACCACAGTCAACCTGGAGACAGACGGGGAGCGGCTTTTGAAAGAAATTAGCTCTGTTCTTCTATTTATGGATAACCCCTTTAAGTCTACATCCTGATCCTAGTTGTTGAAGGGTTAAATAAAAGTTTTGAAGGCATTCGTGTACCTGTCGTACAATTCCTATATGTCTCTCTACTTGTACAACTCCTGAATGACATACCAGAGAGCTGTTGAGTTGGTGGCCATGACCCCATCGTCCCATCAAAGAACATTCCGTGACATCTCTGTCCTTGAATTACCGTATATACTCGAGTATAAGCTGAGTTTTTCAGAACGATTTTTCGTGCTGAAAACACCCCCCTCGGCTTATACTTGAGTGAACTCTCCACCCGCAGTGGTCTTAAACCTGCGGACCTCCAGAGGTTTCAAAACTACAACTCCCAGCAAGCCCGGGCAGCCATCGGCTGTCTGGGCTTGCTGGGAGTTGTAGTTTTGAAACCTCTGGAGGTCCGCAGGTTGAAGACCACTGCGGCCTTCGACATCATCCAGCCCCCTCTCAACCCCTTTAGTTCTGTACAGTACTCGCCTCCGCTCGGCGCTGGTCCGGTGCTGCAGGACTGTCCGGTGAGGAGGTGGTCCGGTGGGATAGTGGTTCCGGGCTGCTATCTTCACCGGGGAGGCCTCTTCTAAGCGCTTCGGGCCCGGCCCCAGAATAGTCACGTTGCCTTGACGACAACGCAGAGGTACGTTCATTACCAACGCCCTTCTGCGTCATCGTCAAGGCAACGCCTCTATTCTGGGACCGAAGCGCGGAGAAGAGGCCTCCCCGGTGAAGATAGCAGCCCGGAACCACTATCCCACCGGACGACCTCCCCACCGGACAGTCCTGCAGCACCGGACCACCGCCGAGTGGAGGCGAGTACTGTACAGAACTAAAGGGGGTGAGAGGGGGCAGGATGATGTCGAAGGCCGCAGTGGTCTTCAACCTGCGGACCTCCAGAGGTTTCAAAACTACAACTCCCAGCAAGCCCGGACAGCCGATGGCTGCCCGGGCTTGCTAAGAGTTGTAGTTTTGAAACCTCTGGAGGTCCGTAGGTTGAAGACCACTGAGGGCGGATAGTTCACAAGAGGATGATGACAAGAGGATGATGACAAGGGGATGATGAAGGGGGGCGGGGGTGTGGGATGATGACAAGGGGATGATGACAAGGGGATGATGAAGGGGGGTGGGGATGATGACAAGGGGATGATGAAGGGGGTGGGGATGATAACAGGGGGATGATGAAGGGGGGTGGGGATGATGACAAGGGGATGATGAAGGGGGGTGGGGATGATGACAAGGGGATGATGACAGGGTGATGATGATGAGGGCCTGGATGATGACAGGGGGGGATGATGTATTTCCCACCCTAGGCTTATACTCGAGTCAATAACTTTTCCTGGGATTTTGAGGTGAAATTAGGGGCCTCGGCTTATATTCGGGTCGGCTTATACTCGAGTATATACGGTATGCCATAAAGTGGTTAACAAGTGGTAAGAATGCTTCATGGAGAAATCACCTTGATTTCATGGTCTGCAATATATGGTAATATATTTAGAATTGGGAAAGAGCAATCCAGTGGATATGATGATGAGTATACAGCCGGTAATAATGGTGGAGGTCGGGGCTATAGAATTCATAGAACCAATCATGTCCGACATCAGACAGTACTGTAGAGCTAAGAAAATGTATCTATTATACTTTTTATTTACTAAATAAACTAAAACAAGGCTGCAAAACCTGGCTTATATAGCAGTCACCCTTCCTAGGATCTAACAAAGGCTCCCAGTACTCAGATACCCTCAGGACTTATAGTAAGGGTATGTTCACGCTGAGGAATTTAACCCCTTAAGGACAGAGGGTTTTTCCGTTTTTGCATTTTAATTTTTTCCTCATCACTTTCTAAAAATCATAACGCTTTCAATTTTGCACATAAAATTCCATATTATGGCTTATTTTTTGCGTCACCAATTCTACTTTGCAGTGACATTAGTCATTTTACCCAAAAACCCACGGTGAAAGGAAAAAAAAAATTATTGTGGGACAAACTTTTGGGGGCTTCTGTTTCTACGCAGTGCATTTTTTAGTAAAAATAACACCTAATCTTTATTCTGTAGGTCCATACGGTTAAAATGATCCCCTACTTATATAGGTTGGATACTGTCGTACTTCGGAAAAAAATCATAACTACATGCAGGAAAATTTATGTCAAAAATTCTCATCTTCTGACCCCTATAACTGTTTTATTTTTCTGCATACGGGTCGGTATGAGGGCTCATTTTTTTGTGCCGTATTCTGAAGTTTTTATTGGTACCATTTTTGTATTGATCAGACTTTTTGATCACTTTTTATTGATTTTTTTCAAGATATAAAAAGTGACCAAAAATACGCTATTTTGGACTTTGGAATTTTTTTTGACCGTGTGGTTTAATTAACAATATATTTTTATAGTTTGGACATTTCCGCACGCGGCAATTCCACATATGTTTATTTTTAATTGTATTTACACAGTTTTTTTTTTATGGGAAAAGGGGGGTGATTCAAACTTTTATAGCTCCCATAGGGACCTATAACACTGCACACACTGATCTTATGCTGATCCCTGCAAAGGCATAGCTTTGCATGGCTCAGCGAGATAGGGGCTCAATTGCTCAAGCCTGTAGCTCAGGCTAGGAGTAATCAAACCCCGATCGGAAGCGGCGGAGACAGGTAAGGGGACCTCTGTTTGCGTCCTAGCTGATCGGAACATCGCGATTTTATCGCAATGTCCTGATCAGCCCGACTGAGCTGCCGGGAAGCGTTTACTTTCATTTTCAGACGCGGCGGTCAACTTTGTTCGCCACGTCCGAAGGGTTAATAGCGCGTGCCACAACGATCTGTGCCGCGTGCTGTTAGCCCAGGGTCCCGGCCATGAATAGCAGACTGGACCGACCCGGTGTGATGCAGGGTCACGGTGTGACCCCGTTTTAAACACCGGGACCAGGCGTAGGACATACAGGTACGCCCTACATCCTTAAGAGGTTAAGAGGATTTCATGAAGGAACAATTTGGTCAGGAAATAGTTGATTTCTGTCATTTTATCCATCGTCTGGAATTCACGCAGAATTTCGGTGCATATTTTCCACGTGGAAATAAAGAGGAATGGAGGGGGAGGCTATCAATTCTACTTTTGTGGATTCCGCGCAAAACGGATTTTGTCAGGAAAAAAAAAATCCCATTGACTTCATTAGGCTTTTACTCACAGATTCCACCTGAAGAATGAACATGTTCTATCGTCAGGCGGAACAGAATTCAGCGTCGGAATTCCGCTAGCGCAAATTCCTCAGTGTGAACAGGACAGCAGAAAGTCCATTAAAGTCAATGGAAAATGACTTGATGAATAAATTGGAGCAGAAAAAGCAAGCGGAATTACTCAAGTAAATTCCCTTTGAATAATTCAATTAGATCAATAGATAACAGCCAGTGATGGGACAGATGACAATCAAGGACAACAATGCTGCCCTTGTTTGTCATCTGTCCGATCACTGGATCTAACTCTCAATATCTTTCCCTTTAACTTTCCCTAAACTAAACTGAAAAGAAGACTAAGCTAGCTGTCCCTGTAACATCCCTGCACTAGCCCTAAACTATGCAAAGGAAACAAGCAAAGGGCACTAAGACCCAGAAAAACACAACTGAGGCAAAACACTGAGAGTATCCAGACAGAAAAACTAAAGAAGGCTTTATGGCTTCCAAATATCAAAATCAGGGTAACATGAACATGAAACCGGAAAGAGACAAGAAACATAAGACAAGAATGTGGAATAAAGGCTTTTGAATTCTATAGGAGAATTATGTGCAGGAAAAGGGAGGAGAGGAGAGGGGCTGTTACTATTACCTATTATTAAAGGGGTATTCCAGGAAAAAACTTCTTTATATATATATATATATATATATATATATATATATATATATATATATATCAACTGGCTCCAGAAAGTTAAACAGATTTGTAGATTACTTCTATTAAAAAATATTAATCCTTTCAGTACTTATGAGCTTCAGAAGTTAAGGTTGTTCTTTTCTGTCTAAATCCTCTCTGATGACACCTGTCTCGGGAAACGCCCAGTTTAGAAGAGGTTTGCTATGGGGATTTGCTTCTAAACTGGGCGTTTCCCGAGACAGGTGTCATCAGAGAGGATTTAGACAGAAAAGAACAACCTTAACTTCAGAAGCTCATAAGTACTGAAAGGATTAAGATTTTCTAATAGAAGTAATTTACAAATCTGTTTAACTTTCTGGAACCAGTTGACATATAGAAAAAAAAGTTTTTTCCTGGAATACCCCTGTCACGATTCGGCTGGCAGGAGGTGGATCCTCTGTGCCAGAGAGGGATTGGCGTGGACCGTGCTAGTGGACCGGTTCTAAGTTACTACTGGTTTTCACCAGAGCCCGCCGCAAAGCGGGATGGTCTTGCAGCGGCGGTAGTAACCAGGTCGTATCCACTAGCAACGGCTCAACCTCTCTGACTGCTGAAGATAGGCGCGGTACAAGGGAGTAGACAAGAGCAAGGTCGGACGTAGCAGAAGGTCGGGGCAGGCAGCAAGGATCGTAGTCAGGGGCAACGGCAGGAGGTCTGGAACACAGGCTAGGAACACACAAGGGAACGCTTTCACTGGCAAGATGGCAACAAGATCCGGCAAGGAAGGGAAGGGGAAGTGAGGTTATATAGGAAGTGCACAGGTGAACACACTAATTAGAACCACTGCGCCAATCAGTGGCGCAGTGGCCCTTTAAATCGCAGAGACCGGCGCGCGCGCGCCCTAGGGAGCGGGGCCGCGCGCGCCGGGACAGGACCGACGGAGAGCGAGTCAGGTACGGGAGCCGGGGTGCGCATCGCGAGCGGGCGCCACCCGCATCGCGAATCGCATCCCGGCTGGAGGCGGTATCGCAGCGCACCCGGTCAGTGGATCTGACCGGGGCGCTGCAGTAGCGAGGATGTGGCGAGCGCTCCGGGGAGGAGCGGGGACCCGGAGCGCTCGGCGTAACAACCCCTTTTATAGGAGAGTGCTTTGGACATTCTTTGTTACCCATGAAGGGGTAATTGTGTAGGAAGGGGAGGAGATAATTTGTGACCATCACCTCATCATCCATTTATTTCTATGGTAGAGTGTATTGGGCATGCTCTATGACCCATGCAAAGGTCACAGTGCGGAAAGGGGGAGGAGAAATGCTGTGACCATCACCTATAGTGAATGGCGGATCCCGTGTTATCTATTCATAGTTGTTACCTGCCATTGTAATTTTGTCTAATGATAATGGGATGACTGCTGAAAAGTGATCAGTACAGAATGAGATGCCCGAGACTATCCTGAGGCACTATGGCAGTGGTCTTCAACCTGCGGACCTCCAGAATATTCGTCCATATATACGCAAAATTTTGCGAATTCGAATATGGCCTATGCCGCTCAACACTAGTCATTGTGTAGGAAGGGGAGGAGCTAATCTGTGACCATCACCTCATCATCCATTTATTTCTATGGTAGAGTGTATTGGGCATGCTCTATGACCCATGCAAAGGTCACAGTACAGAAAGGGGGAGGAGAAATGCTGTGACCATCACCTATTGTGAATGGCGGATCCCGTGTTATCTATTCATAGTTGTTACCTACTATTGTAATTTTGTCTGTAATGATAATGGGATGACTGCTGAAAAGTGATCAGTACAGAATGAGACGCCCGAGACTATCCTGAGGCTCTATGGCAGTGGTCTTCAACCTGCTGACCTCCAACCTGCGGACCTCCAGAATATTCGTCCATATATTCGCTAAATATCGCGAATTCGAATATGGCCTATGCCGCTCAACACTAGTCATTGTGTGGGAAGGGGAGGAGATAATCTGTGACCATCACCTCATCATCCATTTATTTCTATGGTAGAGTGTATTGGGCATGCTCTTTGACCCATGCAAAGGTCACAGTGCGGAAAGAGGGAGGAGAAATGCTGTGACCATCACCTATTGTGAATGGCGGATCCCGTGTTACCTATTCATAGTTGTTACCTGCCATTGTAAATTTGTCTGTAATGATAATGAGATGACTGCTGAAAAGTGATCAGTACAGAATGAGACGTCCGAGACAATCCTGAGGCTCTATGGCAGTGGTCTTCAACCTGTGGACCCCCAACCTGCGGACCTCCATAATATTTGTCACGATTCGGCTGGCAGGAGGTGGATCCTCTGTGCCAGAGAGGGATTGGCGTGGACCGTGCTAGTGGACCGGTTCTAAGCTGCTACTGGTTTTCACCAGAGCCCGCCGCAAAGCGGGATGGTCTTGCAGCGGCGGTAGCAACCAGGTCGTATCCACTAGCAACGGCTCAACCTCTCTGACTGCTGAAGATAGGCGCGGTACAAGGGAGTAGACAAGAGCAAGGTCGGACGTAGCAGAAGGTCAGGGCAGCAAGGATCGTAGTCAGGGGCAACGGCAGGAGGTCTGGAACACAGGCTAGGAACACACTGGGAAACGCTTTCACTGGCACGATGGCAACAAGATCCGGCAAGGAAGGGAAGGGGAAGTGAGGTTAAATAGGGAAGTGCACAGGTGAATGGACTGATTAAGCCAACTGCGCCAATCAGCGGCGCAGTGGCCCTTTAAATCGTAGAGACCCGGCGCGCGCGCGCCCTAAGGAGCGGGGCCGCGCGCGCCGGGACAGGACCGACGGAGAGCGAGTCAGGTACGGGAGCCGGGGTGCGCATCGCGAGCGGGCGCCACCCGCATCGCGAATCGCATCCCGGCTGGGAGAGGTATCGCAGCGCACCCGGTCAGCAGGTCTGACCGGGGCGCTGCGATTGCGAGGATGTTGCGAGCGCTCCGGGGAGGAGCGGGGACCCGGAGCGCTCGGCGTAACAGTACCCCCCCCCTTGGGTCACCCCCTCTTCTTGGAGCCTGAGAACCTGAGGACCAGACTTTTGTCTAGGATGTTGTCCTCAGGTTCCCAGGATCTCTCTTCAGGACCACAGCCAGCCCTCCCAATCTATCAAAAAAAAATCTTTTTCCTCTGACCGTCTTGGAGGCCAGTATCTCCTTTACAGAGAAGATGTCAGAAGAACCGGAAACAGGAGTGGGAGAAACAAGTTTGGGAGAGAAACGGTTGATGATGAGTGGTTTAAGGAGAGAGACATGGAAGGCATTGGGAATACGAAGAGAAGGAGGAAGAAGGAGTTTGTAAGAGACAGGATTAATCTGGCACAAGACTTTGAAAGGACCAAGATAGCGTGGTCCCAGTTTGTAACTGGGGACACGAAAGCGAACATATTTAGCGGAGAGCCATACCTTGTCTCCGGGAGCAAAGATGGGGGGAGCTCTTCTTTTCTTATCGGCAAACTTTTTCATGCGAGATGAAGCCTGTAAAAGAGAATTTTGGGTCTCTTTCCATATGGTGGAAAGATCACGAGTCACTTCATCTACAGCGGGCAAACCAGAGGACAAGGGAATAGGGAGGGGGGGAAGAGGGTGACGGCCGTACACCACGAAAAATGGGGATTTAGCAGAAGATTCAGAGACTCTAAAGTTGTACGAGAATTCGGCCCAAGGTAGAAGATCTGCCCAGTCATCCTGGCGGGAGGAAACAAAATGCCGTAAATAATCACCCAGGACCTGGTTAATTCTTTCTACTTGCCCATTGGATTGAGGATGATAAGCAGAAGAGAAGTTTAATTTAATCTTGAGTTGTTTACAGAGAGCCCTCCAGAATTTTGACACGAATTGGACACCTCTATCTGAGACAATCTGCGTGGGCAAATCGTGAAGACGAAAAATGTGTACAAAAAATTGTTTTGCCAACTGAGGCGCTGAAGGAAGACCAGGAAGAGGAATAAAATGTGCCATCTTGGAAAATCGATCAACGACCACCCAAACAACAGTGTTGCCACGGGATGGGGGTAGGTCTGTAATAAAGTCCATACCAATCAGAGACCAAGGCTGTTCGGGGACAGGCAGAGGGTGAAGGAGACCAGCAGGCTTCTGGCGAGGAGTCTTATCCCGGGCACAGACAGTACAGGCCCGCACAAAATCAACAACATCTGTTTCCAGAGTCGGCCACCAATAGAAACGAGAGATGAGTTGCAAGGACTTTTTGATGCCCGCATGGCCTGCGAGGTGGGAGGAGTGACCCCATTTGAGAATCCCGAGACGCTGGCGTGGAGAAACGAAGGTCTTCCCTGGAGGAGTTTGTCTGATGGAGGCTGGAGAAGAGGAGATCAGACAGTCAGGAGGAATGATGTGTTGCGGAGAGACCTCTACTTCCGAGGCATCCGAGGAACGAGAGAGAGCATCGGCCCTAATGTTCTTGTCGGCAGGGCGAAAATGAATTTCAAAGTTAAAACGGGCAAAGAACAACGACCACCTGGCCTGGCGAGGATTCAGCCGTTGGGCAGACTGGAGATAGGAGAGATTCTTGTGATCGGTGAAAATGATAACTGGAAATTTTGATCCCTTCAGCAGATGCCTCCATTCCTCAAGTGCCAATTTAATGGCCAGTAGTTCTCGTTCCCCGATGGAGTAGTTCCTCTCCGCCGGAGAGAAGGTCCTAGAAAAAAAACCACAAGTAACAGCATGCCCGGAGGAATTTTTTTGTAGAAGGACCGCTCCAGCTCCCACTGAGGAGGCATCAACCTCCAATAGGAAGGGTTTAGATGGGTCAGGTCTGGAGAGCACGGGAGCAGAAGAAAAGGCAGACTTGAGCCGTTTAAATGCGTCTTCCGCTTGGGGAGACCAGGACTTAGGATTGGCATTCTTCTTGGTTAAAGCCACGATAGGAGCCACAATAGTGGAAAAATGTGGAATGAATTGTCTGTAATAATTGGCGAACCCCAAAAAACGTTGGATAGCACGGAGTCCGGAGGGGCGTGGCCAATCTAAGACGGCAGAGAGTTTATCTGGGTCCATTTGTAGTCCCTGGCCAGAGACCAAGTATCCTAGGAAAGGAAGAGATTGACATTCAAATAGACATTTCTCCATTTTGGCATAAAGTTGATTGTCTCGAAGTCTCTGAAGAACCATGCGGACATGCTGGCGATGTTCTTCTAAGTTGGCAGAAAAAATCAGAATATCGTCCAGATACACAACAACACAGGAATATAAGAGATCACGAAAAATTTCATTAACAAAGTCTTGGAAGACGGCAGGGGCGTTGCACAGGCCAAAGGGCATGACCAGATACTCAAAGTGTCCGTCTCTGGTGTTAAATGCAGTTTTCCATTCGTCCCCCTCCCTGATGCGGATGAGATTATATGCACCTCTTAAGTCCAGTTTGGTAAAGATGTGGGCACCTTGAAGGCGATCAAAGAGTTCAGAGATAAGAGGTAGGGGGTAGCGGTTCTTCACCGTGATTTTATTAAGTCCGCGGTAATCAATGCAAGGACGTAGGGAGCCATCTTTTTTGGACACAAAGAAAAATCCAGCTCCGGCAGGAGAGGAGGATTTGCGGATAAACCCCTTTTTTAAATTTTCCTGGATGTATTCAGACATAGCAAGAGTCTCTGGGGCGGACAGAGGATAAATTCTGCCCCGGGGTGGAGTAGTGCCTGGGAGGAGGTCAATAGGACAGTCAAAAGGCCTGTGAGGGGGTAAAGTCTCAGCTTGCTTTTTGCAAAATACGTCAGCATAGTCCATATAAGCCTTGGGGAGACCGGTTACAGGGGGAACCACAGGGTCACGGCAGGGAGTACTGGGAACCGGTTTAAGACAGTCCTTGAAACAAGAAGTACCCCAGCTCTTGATCTCTCCTGTGGACCAATCAAGGGTTGGGGAATGGCGTTGAAGCCACGGTAGTCCAAGGAGAATTTCGGAAGTGCAATTGGAGAGGACCAAAAACTCAATTTTTTCGTGATGAGGTCCGATGCACATTAGAAGGGGTTCCGTGCGGTAACGCACGGCACAGTCCAATCTTTCATTGTTAACACAATTGATGTAGAGGGGTCTGGCGAGACTGGTCACTGGGATGTTGAACCTGTTGATGAGGGAGGCCAAAATAAAATTTCCTGCAGATCCGGAATTCAAGAAGGCCTTAGTAGAGAAGGAGAAGGTAGAGGCAGATATCCGCACAGGCACAGTAAGGCGTGGAGAAGCAGAGTTGACATCAAGAACTGTCTCACCTTTGTGCGGAGTCAGCGTACGTCTTTCCAGGCGGGGA
This sequence comes from Hyla sarda, assembly GCF_029499605.1. Taxonomy (NCBI): domain Eukaryota; kingdom Metazoa; phylum Chordata; class Amphibia; order Anura; family Hylidae; genus Hyla; species Hyla sarda. The sequence continues at coordinate 377,405,588 of NC_079193.1, forward strand.
GGACGGATAGGACAATCCTTCAGGAAGTGTTCGGTACCGGCACAGTACAGGCAAAGATTCTCCATGCGGCGTCGTGTCCTCTCTTGAGGTGTCAAGCGAGACCGGTCAACTTGCATAGCCTCCACGGCGGGAGGCACAGGAACGGATTGCAGAGGACCAGAGGAGAGAGGAGCCGGGGAGAAAAAACGCCTCGTGCGAACAAAGTCCATATCCTGGCGGAGCTCCTGACGCCTTTCGGAAAAACGCATGTCAATGCGAGTGGCAAGATGAATGAGTTCATGCAGGTTAGCAGGAATTTCTCGTGCGGCCAGAACATCTTTAATGTTGCTGGATAGGCCTTTTTTAAAGGTCGCGCAGAGGGCCTCATTATTCCAGGATAGTTCGGAAGCAAGAGTACGGAATTGGATGGCGTACTCGCCAACGGAAGAATTACCCTGGACCAGGTTCAACAGGGCAGTCTCAGCAGAAGAGGCTCGGGCAGGTTCCTCAAAGGCACTTCGAATTTCCGAGAAGAAGGAGTGTACAGAGGCAGTGACGGGGTCATTGCGGTCCCAGAGCGGTGTGGCCCATGACAGAGCTTTCCCAGACAGAAGGCTGACTACGAAAGCCACCTTAGACCTTTCAGTAGGAAACTGGTCCGACATCATCTCCAAGTGCAGGGAACATTGTGAAAGAAAGCCACGGCAAAACTTGGAGTCCCCATCAAATTTATCCGGCAAGGAAAGTCGTAGGCCGGAAACGGCCACTCGCTGCGGAGGAGGTGCAGGAGCTGGCGGAGGAGATGATTGCTGAAGCTGTGGTAGTAGCTGCTGTAGCATCACGGTCAGTTGAGACAGCTGGTGGCCTTGTTGCGCTATCTGTTGCGACTGCTGGGCGCCCACCGTGGTGAGGTCGGCGACAACTGGCAGTGGAACTTCAGCGGGATCCATGGCCGGATCTACTGTCACGATTCGGCTGGCAGGAGGTGGATCCTCTGTGCCAGAGAGGGATTGGCGTGGACCGTGCTAGTGGACCGGTTCTAAGCTGCTACTGGTTTTCACCAGAGCCCGCCGCAAAGCGGGATGGTCTTGCAGCGGCGGTAGCAACCAGGTCGTATCCACTAGCAACGGCTCAACCTCTCTGACTGCTGAAGATAGGCGCGGTACAAGGGAGAAGACAAGAGCAAGGTCGGACGTAGCAGAAGGTCGGGGCAGGCAGCAAGGATCGTAGTCAGGGGCAACGGCAGGAGGTCTGGAACACAGGCTAGGAACACACTGGGAAACGCTTTCACTGGCATGATGGCAACAAGATCCGGCAAGGAAGGGAAGGGGAAGTGAGGTTAAATAGGGAAGTGCACAGGTGAATGGACTGATTAAGCCAACTGCGCCAATCAGCGGCGCAGTGGCCCTTTAAATCGTAGAGACCCGGCGCGCGCGCGCCCTAAGGAGCGGGGCCGCGCGCACCGGGACAGGACCGACGGAGAGCGAGTCAGGTACGGGAGCCGGGGTGCGCATCGCGAGCGGGCGCCACCCGCATCGCGAATCGCATCCCGGCTGGGAGAGGTATCGCAGCGCACCCGGTCAGCAGGTCTGACCGGGGCGCTGCGATTGCGAGGATGTTGCGAGCGCTCCGGGGAGGAGCGGGGACCCGGAGCGCTCGGCGTAACAATATTCATCCATATATTCGCGAAATATCGCGAATTCGAATATGGCCTATACCGCTCAACACTAGTCATTGTGTAGGAAGGGGAGGAGCTAATCTGTGACCATCACCTCATCATCCATTTATTTCTATGGTAGAGTGTATTGGGCATGCTCTTTGACCCATGCAAAGGTCACAGTGCGGAAAGAGGGAGGAGAAATGCTGTGACCATCACCTATTGTGAATGGCGGATCCCATGTTATCTATTCATAGTTGTTACCTGCCATTGTAATTTTGTCTGTAATGATAATGGGATGACTGCTGAAAAGTGATCAGTACAGAATGAGACGTCCGAGACTATCCTGAGGCTCTATGGCTGTGGTCTTCAACCTGCGGACCTCCAGATGTTGCAAAACTACAAGTCCCAGCATGCCCGGACAGCCAACGGCTGTCCGGGCATGCTGGGAGTTGTAGTTTTGCAACATCTGGAGGTCCGCAGGTTGAAGACCACTGCTCTTTCGCCAGAGGGGAACTGGAAGGTTTTATAAATTTTTTGATACAGAAAGTGACATAGAAAATAAATAAATAAATAAATAAAAAGGAATAAAAATAAAACAAAACAAAAACAGCAAAAACCTTTTTTTTTTTTAATTATTTTGACATAAAAAGCTATATAAAAAATAGATAATTTTGTCCCGACACATTGGCCCTAAGATGAGAATAACCCCATCCACCTGTGATAAGGATCGTCCATTTCATTTCCTGTCCTGTTCAGGCGAAGGGTGAGTGCGGATATTCTGGAGATATACAGGAAAACCTGTGTAATTAGGTAAAGCGCACATTATAATTATTCTATCCGTAATATCTGTCATCGCTGTCCCCAAGGGAATTCTGAAATATGATTAAGCCATTTCCAGCGACATTTCTCTGGGCTTTTTATATCTTTGGGGAGATATTACGGGAACGTTGTAACTTACAGAAGCCAGAAATGCTGTAGATAAAGACAGTGAAAGGACAAGGTGTCCTGGAGGAGTATGAGCTGGCGGAAGGACTCTACCTGCTAATGGGGGGGATCCCACAGTCACACGGCACAAAGTACATGTACCCTCCTTTAACCCCTTAAGGACGCAGGGTTTTTCAGTTTTTGCATTTTCGTTTTTTCCTCCTTATCTTTTAAAAATCATAACCCTTTAAATTTTCCACCTAAAAGTCCCTATTATGGCTTATTTTTTGCGTCACCAATTCTACTTTGCAGTGACATCAGTCATTTTACCCAAAAATCCACGGCGGAATGGAAAAAAAATCATTGTACGACAAAATCGAAGAAAAAACGCCATTTTGTAACTTTTGGGGGCTTCCGTTTCTACGCAGTGCATATTTTGGTAAAAATAACACCTTATCATTATTTTGTAGGTCCATACAGTTAAAATGATCCCCTACTTATATAAGTTTGATTTTGTCGCACTTCTGGAAAAAATCATAACTACATGCAGGAAAATTTATACGTTTAAAAATGTCATCTTCTGACCCCTATAACTTTTTTATTTTTACACGTACCGGGCAGTATGAGGACTTTTTGCGCTGTAATCTGAAGTTTTTTTTTATACCATTTTTGTTTTGATCGGACTTTTTGATAACTTTTTATTCATTTTTTAATGGTAGAAAAAGTGACCAAAAATACGCTTTTTGGGACTTTATAATTTTTTTTGCGCGTACGCCTTTGACCGTGTGGTTTAATTAATGATATACTTTTATAGTTTGGACATTTCCGCACGCGGCGATACCGCATATGTTTATTTTTATTGACACTGTTTTATTTTTTTAATGGGAAAAGTGGGGTGATTCAAACTTTTATTAGGGACTTTTATTAGGGTCCCCATAGGGACCTATAACACTGCACACACTGATCTCTTATACTGATCATTATTATCCCATATGGACCTATAACACTGCACACACTGATCTCTTACACTGATCATTGTTATCCCATAGGGACCTATAACACTGCACACACTGATCTCTTATACTGATCATTGTTATCCCATATGGGCCTATAACACTGCACACACTGATCTCTTAAACTGATCATTGTTATCCCATAGGGACCTATAACACTGCACACACTGATCTCTTATACTGATCATTGTTATCCCATAGGGATCTATAACACTGCACACACTGATCTCTCATGCTGATCACTGGCGTGTATTAACACGCCTGTGATCAGTGTTATCGGCACTTGACTGCTCCTGCCTTGATCTCGGACATGGAGCAGTCATTCACCGATCGGACACCGAGGAGGCAGGTAAGGTCCCTCCCGGTGTCCTGTAAGCTGTTCGGGACTCCGCGATTTCACCGCGGTGTTCCCGAACAGCCCGACTGAGCAGCCGGGATAGTTTCACTTTCGCCTCAGACGCGGCGGTCAGCTTTGATCGCCACGTCTGAAGGGTTAATACAGGGCATCACCGCGATCGGTGATGTCCTGCATTAGCCACGGGTCCCGGCCGTTGATGGCCGCCGGGACCGACCCGATATGACGCGGGGTCACCGCGTGACCCCGTGGCATATCGCGGGAGCCGGCGGAGGACGTAAATATACGTCCTTCGTCGTTAAGGAGTTAAAGGGGTTATACAGGAAAAATGTATAGGTGGTACCAGTTTATTGGAGTAGACCAACCGGTATTAATAAACTGGCACCACCTATAAATTGCCGATCTAAACGGCTTAAACAAACTGGAACTTATTGTAGGACTTTTCTACTCATTTCTATAGGTCATATTGCACTACTTTTCTCCAGGACATTTGCAAACGTCTTTTTACAGGAACAATCCCATTCCTCAGACATTATTCATAGGACATCCTTATTTCTTACAGGATATATATTGTATTTCTTTACAGGTGTTACTTTCTCGACACACTATCATATACAGAACTTGATACCAAGGAGTGTGTCAATATATGTTAATATATGTCAATTTTAGTAGTAGTCTTATTTATGGGAATCTGTTCATACCCATTGGAATTTTATCATTACATTGCGCTACCGTAGGGCCCTGCGGGAAACGCTTTATATTTATAAGTTTGTTAAAAATTTATTTTAATATATTTTATTGTGGAATAAATATATACGTATTAAACTCTTCTTTTTCTTTGGGTAACACAGACACCCACCCAATACTATTTTTTTTATAGGGGTGTGCTGAGGACTGAATTCATATTACAGATTTGTGAATTACTTCTATTAAAAACATTCTTAATCCTTTCAGTACTTATGAGCTGCTGAAGCTGAGTTGTTCTTTTCTGTCTAAGTGCTCTCTGAAGACACCTGTCCTGGGAACTGTCCAGAGTAGGAGCAAATCCCCATAGCAAACCTCTTCTACTCTGTGCAGTTCCCGAGACAAGCAGAGATGTCAGCAGAGAGCACTGTTGTCAGACAGAAAAGAACAACTCAACTTCAGCAGCTGATAATTATTGGAAGGATTCAGATTTAATTAGATAAAATTAGAAGTAATTTACAAATCTGTTTATATATATATAAAGTTTTTTCCTGGAAAACCCGTTTAACCTTCCTCTTGGCTTCACATATCCCGGGATGAGCAGCTAAGACCAGTGTTGTTGGGAGTTGTCAGCTGTATCAACAGTCTGGGTAGGTGACGCTTCTATAAAGTCATTGACTAAGCTGGAAACTCCATAGCCTCAAATAGAAAGACATGTTAGATGTTTATATCCCCATGCGAAGCCCTTTGCGTGACCCACCTATGTGGTGAAATTGTTAAAGGGGTACTCCGCTGCCCTAGCTTTCGGAACATTTTGTTCCGAATGCTTAGAGTGGGCAGGGGTTGTGACGGCTACGCCCCTCATGACATCATACCACACCCCCTCAAAGCAAGTCTATGTAGACTTGCATAGAATTGCATTGAGGGGTTGTGGCATGACGTCGCGTGGGGCGTGGCCGTGACGTCATGACCCCACACCGCTGGCACACAGCATTCTAAATGAACACTGGGTGCTGCACAGAGATCATGGGGGTCCCAGCTGCGGGACCTCGGCGATCAGACATCTTATCCCCTATCCTTTGGATAGGGGATAAGATGTCTAGGGGCGGATTACCCCTTTAACCTCTTAAGGACCCAGGGCGTATGGATACGCCCTCACACCCTGGGCCTTAAGGACCCAGGGCGTATCCATACGCCCTGGCGTTTTCCGGTCTCTGCCGCGCGCCGGGCAGAGATCGGAACTGGATGCCTGCTGAAATGCTTCAGCAGGCATCCAGGGCAAACGCCGAGGGGGGCCATGTAGGCCCCCCATGTCGGCGATCGCCGCAAATCGCAAGGGAAATTGCCCTTGCGATCTGCGGCGATACCGGGCTGATCGGGTCTCTGGGACCCGACCGCCCGGTAATTTCGCATGATCCCGGCTGTCACAGACAGCCAGGACCATGCTGAAGGCTAGGAGCGAGGTGGCAAGCCTGCCACCTCCTCCGATCCCCTGCGATCCGTCGGTTAACTAACCGACCAATCGCAGGAGGGGGGCGGTTACTTCCTCCCGTCCTGCCCGGCCCCTTGAAGTCCGAAGAGGACGGGAGGAAGACCGGAGGACGCGGCGGGGGACGGGGGAGTGCTGGGGACCGGCCCCGGTACTTACCTCGTCCCTGAAGACCTGGATCCCGGCGATGAAGACGGCGGCGGCGGCGACAGGTGAGTAGATCTTCAGCCGCGGTCGGGCCCTTTACAGCAATGCACGTCGCCATAAAGCGACATGCATTGCTGTAATGGGACCCTGTAAACTACAACTCCCAGCATGCCCAGACAGCCCTTGGCGTCTGGGCATGCTTGGAGTTGCAGTTTTGCAACATCTGGAGGTCCACAGTTTGAAGACCACTGTGCCCTTCCAGATGTTGCAAAACTACACATCCTCAGCATGCCCTTACTGTCCAGGCATGCTGGAAGTTGTAGTTCTGTAACATCTGGCCCTTCAGATGTTGCAGAACTACAACTCCCAGCATGCCTGGACAGTTTTGGCATACTGGGAGTTGTAGTTTTGCAACATCTGGAAGGGCACAGATTGGGAACCACTATATTAGTGGTCTGCAAACTGTAGTCCTCCAGATGTTGCAAAACTACAACTCCAAGCATGCTTGAGAATGCTGAGAGTTGTGGTTTTGCAACAACTGGAGGCACACTGGTTGGAAAACATTGTCTGTTTCCTAACTCAGTGTTTCCCAACCCGTGTGCCTCCAGCTGTTGCAAAACTATGAAATACGACAGGGCTCCAAAGTGAGAGCGTCATGCGCATTTGAGGCCTAAATTAGGGATTTGCATAGGGGTGGACTTAGGGGTATTCTACGCCAGCGATTCCCAAACAGGGTGCCTCCAGCTGTTGAAAAACTACCAGCATGCACTGATAGACTGTGCATGCTGGGAGTTGTAGTTTTGCAACAGCTGGAGGTCCCGCCCCTGTGAATGTACAGGATACATTCACATGGGCAGGGGCTTACAGTGAGTATCAGGCTGCAAGTTTGCGATGCAGCAAATTTTGCGCGGCAGCTCAAACTCGCTGTAACCCCCCGCCCGTCCGACTGTACCCTAAAAACACTACACTGACACAAAATAAAATAAAAAGTAAAAAACACTACATATACACATACCCCTACACAGCCGCCCTCCCCTCCCCAATAAAAATGAAAAACGTCTGGTACGCCACTGTTTCCAAAATGGAGTTTCCAGCTGTTGCAAAACAACATCTCCCAGTATTGCCGGACAGCCGTTGACTGTCCAAGCATGCTGGGAGTTTTGCAACAGCTGGAGGCACCCTGTTTGGGAATCGCTGGCGTAGAATACCCCTAAGTCCACCCCTATGCAAATCCCTAATTTAGGCCTCAAATGCGCATGGTGCTCTCACTTTGGAGCCCTGTCGTATTTCAAGGCAACAGTTTAGGGCCACATATGGGGTATCGCCATACTCGGGAGAAATTGCCTAACAAATTTTGGGGGGCTTTTTCTCCTTTCACCCCTTATGAAAAGGTGAAGTTGGGGTCTACACCAGCATGTTAGTGTAAAAAAATAAACTTTTTACACTAACATGCTGGTGTTGCCCTATACTTTTCATTTTGACAAGAGGTAAAAGGAAAAAAAGCCCCCCAAAATTTGTAATGCAATTTTTCCTGACTACAGAGATACCCCTGATGTGGGCGCAAAGTGCTCTGGGGGCGCACAACAAGGCCCAGAAGGGAGAGTGCACCATGTACATTTGAGGTGATTTGCACAGGGGTGGCTGATTGTTACAGCGGTTTTGACAAACGCAAAAAAAACTAAACCCCACATGTGACCCCATTTCGGAAACTACACCCCTCACGGAATGTAATGAGGGGTGAAGTGAGAATTTACACCCCACTGGTGTCTGACAGATCTTTGGAACAGTGGGCTCTGCAAATTAAAAATGTTGTACAGACCACTGTTCCAAAGATCTGACAGACACCAGTGGGGGTAAATGCTCACTGTACCCCTTGTTACGTTCCTCAAGGGGTCTAGTTTCCAAAATGGTATGCCATGTGGGGGTTATTTTGCTGTCCTGGCACCATAGGGGCTTCCTAAATGCGACATGCCCCCGAGCAAAATTTGCTCTCAAAAAGCCAAATATGACTCCTTCTCTTCTGAGCATTGTAGTTCGCCCGTAGTCCACTTCAGGTCAACTTATGGGGTACCTCCATACTCAGAAGAGATGGGGTTACAAATTTTGGGGGGTATTTTCTGCTATTAACCCTTGCAAAAATGTGAAATTTGGGGGAAATCACACATTTTAGTGAAATTTTATTTTATTTTTTTACATATGCAAAAGTCGTGAAACACATGTGGGGTATTAAGGCTCACTTAATTCCTTGTTACGTTCCTCAAGGGGTCTTGTTTCCAGAATGGTATGGCATGTGGGAATTTTTTGCTGTTCTGGCACCATAGGGGCTTCCTAAATGCAACATGCCCCCCAAAAACCATTTCAGAAAAACGTACTCTCCAAAATCCCCTTGTCACTCCTTCGGTTCTGAGCCCTCTACTGCGCCCACCGAACACTTTACATAGACATATGAGGTATGCGCTTACTCGAGAGAAATTGGGCTACAAATACAAGTATACATTTTCTCCTTTTACCCCTCGTAAAAATTCAAAAATTGGGTCTACAAGAACATGCGAGTGTAAAAAGTGAAGATTGTGAATTTTCTCCTTCACTTTCCTGCTATTCCTGTGAAACACCTAAAGGGTTAAAAGGCTGACCGAATATCATTTTATATACTTTGGGGGTTGCAGTTTTTATAATGGGGTCATTTGTGGGGTATTTCTAAGATGAAGACCCTTCAAATCCACTTCAAATCTGAACTGGTCCCTGAAAAAGAGTGAGTTTGGAAATTTTGTGAAAAATTGGAAAATTGCTGCTGAACTTTGAAGCCCTCTGGTGTCTTCCAAAAGTAAAAACTCGTCAATTTTATGATGCAAACATAAAGTAGACATATTGTATATGTGAAAAAAAAATGTAAATATTTTGAATATCCATTTTCCTTACAAACAGAGAGCTTCAAAGTTAGAAAAATGCTAAATTTTCAAATTTTTCATAAAATTTTCAAATTTTTCACCAAGAAAGGATGCAAGTTACAAAAATTTTTTACCACTATGTTAAAGTAGAATATGTCACGAAAAAACTATCTCGGAATCAGAATGATAACTAAAAGCATTCCAGAGTTATTAATGTTTAAAATGACAGTGGTCAGATGTTCAAAAAATGGCCCGGTCCTAAGGTGTAAAATGGCTGGGTCCTTAAAGGGGTACTCCGGTGAAAAACATTTTTTTTTTTAAATCAACTGGTGCCAGTAAGTTAAACAGACTTGTAAATGTTTTCTATTTAAAAAAATCTTAATCCTTCCAGTACTTAGCTGCTGTATGCTCCAGAGGAAGTTGTGTGGTTCTTTCCAGTCTGACCACAGTGCTCTCTGCTGACACCTCTGTTTGTGTCAGGAACGGTCCAGAGCGCAAGCAAATCCCCATAGAAAACGTCTCCTGCTCTGGACAATTCCTGACATGGACACAGAGGTGGAAGCAGAGAGCACTGTGGTCAGACAGAAAAAGAGCAACTCAACTTCCTGTGGAGCATACAGCAGCTGATAAGTACTGGAAGGATTATATATATATATATATATATATATATATATTATTTTTTTTTTTTTTTATAGAAGTCATTTACAAATCTGTTTATCTTTCTGGCACCAGTTGATTCTTTCCACCGGAGTACCCCTTTAACTCTATGTATCTCCTCCTAATCTTCTCTCTTTGCATTCATGCCCAGTAAATATATATATTTTCTTTTTCTTTTCAAATTGGCCGACGATACCTCAACGTTTATTTTTTACGGTAAATTGTAAAGAAATAAGCGATTCTGAAAATAGAAAAAAAATTCCAATTAAAAACAAACAAAAAAAATAAAAAGAAAAACTCAAACAAACAAACAGAATAATGAAAAGAGAATCTAAGGGAAGAACGGCTTCTCCTCACGCGGGAACTTTTTAGTTCATTTTCCTCCAAAAACAAAGTGTTTATCTTCCATCGACACATCCACCATCTGCTCGGAATTGTACATTAACAAACTTAATTTCCCTTTCGGTTGGTAAAACCACAACGCAGTCTAAAATTACCGCCATTCCGAGGAGTGAGTGTGCGAGGGAATAGATGATTAGGTGACTTTTTACAGAAGTAAATTGGATTATTTTACATTTAACCACTGTAAGACGCAGCGAAGAATAAAAAAAAAAAAAAAAAAAAAAAACGGGCCCTTTCGGGCCCGTTTTTTTTTTTTTTCTTTTTTTTTTTTTTTTTTTGTCATTCTTCGCAAAGAAGACGCAGGTCTACGTACCCGGCCCTGTAGACTGGCGCACACGCCATTCATTTATCTCATTTACATGCCAAGTGTTGAGGAATTTACATAGGTACGTGTTGCCCTGACAACCTGGTCTGTTTGTGCCCCGGAAGGCAGAGAATTGTCCAACCCTGGTAGAGACAGATGCTTCCATGGTTCGACCATCTGTTCCTACTACATCTCCTTCTCTGTGTTTTTATTTCCAGCACTTTGCCGCTATTGTTATACTCCTTGAAGAGCGCTTGCAATTGACTCCATTTAAATCTGCTGACAAAGAATTTTTGCTCGCTCTTCCAAAAACTCAAAACTCCGAGAACTGTCATGGTGGCAAAGACGCGCAGAGGGGGGGTCATTCATCAAGTCAACGATGGGTACGTCAGACAGACATGTAACATTAGGCTGGGAGGCTCCGGGCAGAGTTTAGAGGCAGGATGCTTAAGGGTATGATGTGCGGCTGATATTTATAGGACGACCCCCCACTGGGATGGGACATGGGGTCATTCAGTGAAATTATAACCTTATACCATCTGTAATATTAGCATAGTATTAATATATCGCAGTATTCACGCTCCTGTGCCCCCTCCACCGCAGTTGACAGGTTCTACTTGACCCAAGGGCATACGTACCATAAAGGTAGACCATGTGGCTGCTGTGGTGTCCTTGGAGAGAGGGGGTCCGGTCCTGGATGGTCCCATTACCTTTTTCTATTGGTAAGAACTATTGATGTCCTGATACCGATACTAGTCTTAAAAAAAATGGTACCAAGACCCTAGTAAGAACCTCTACAAAACTCCTCTCTCCAGTTATCTGAATTTTCAGTAAATTAATGGAGGAGGATAGTGACCAATGGGACATGGAAAGCAAAGGAGGGGAACAAAAACTAGACCCTTCTGTCCCAGGGGGCAAAATGAGATGCCATAATAGGAGACCCTCCTTTCTTCTATGTACGCCACTGATTTGACCGATAAACACGTTGAGCAAAATGACCCCTGAGGAACTCTTTGCCCTTCTTTGAGAGTGCTGGCTCTTGCTTATTTAAAGGGTCAGTTTACACTGTTGTTTTCCATGCTCCACAATTGTACTGGCACTGCACCCGGTTTAATGGACTCCTCCAGATCTTTATCTGATCAAAAAGGTTTCATAGATCCTACCAGCTGAAAAAGTCTGATTCCATAATGTTTCCTAGTTCTGACCTGGATAGTCTCTGACCTAGACATCTATGACTTGGATAGTCTCTGACCTGGATAGTCTCTGCCCTGGATAGTCTCTGCCCTGGATATCTCTGACTTGGATAGTCTCTGACTTGGATAGTCTCTGCCCTGGATATCTCTGATTTGGATAGTCTCTGACCTGGATAGTCTCTGACCTGGATAGTCTCTGACCTGGATATCTCTGACCTGGATAGTCTCTGCCCTGGACATCTCTGACTTGGATAGTCTCTGACCTGGATAATCTCTGACCTGGATATCTCTAACCTGGATAGTCTCTGACCTGGATAGTCTCTGCCCTGGATATCTCTGACTTGGATAGTCTCTGACCTGGATAGTCTCTGACCTGGATAGTCTCTGCCCTGGATATCTCTGACTTTGATAGTCTCTGACCTGGATAGTCTCTGACCTGGATATCTCTGATCTGGATAGTCTCTAACCTTGATATCTCTGACTTGGATAGTCTCTGACCTGGAAATATCTGACTGGGATAGTCTCTGACCTGGATATCTCTGACTTGGATAGTCTCTGACCTGGATAGTCTCTGATCTGGATAGTCTCTGACCTGGATATCTCTGACCTGGATAGTCTCTGATCTGGATAGTCTCTGACCTGGATTTCTCTGACCTGGATAGTCTCTGACCTGGATATCTCAGACCTGGCTGGTCTCAAGACCCTTCTGTTCACTTGCTGCATGCTCTGACCTACTGACTTTTACTCTGCTGACCATACTCTGTCTGCCCTGACCTTCTATTACTGTTCACATTGTATTCGGCTTGTCCTGACCTACTGCCGTTCCTGGAAGAAAGTGCATAGGGCGGTACACCTGTCAGACCTGTCAGGTGTCCTAAGGAGAGCTCAGGGAGGACAGAAACCTCCCGTGGGTTAAAGGTTGTAAACCAGGGCCCCTTAGTCGCAAATACTAGAAACTTCTTTGATTTAACCCATCAGATTTGCCCAGCGGCAAATCAGAAGTAACCCGAGGGACTGAATTCAATTGCCAGGAAGGTCTCACTATAACAGTCTATTATGATCATAGATTCACTTTTGACCATTAATTGTGGACTTACCAGTGAGGTGACCTCCGAAGATGCTGAGGTTTAGCTGGGCAGTAACCACTTAAGGTGGCCCAGGTTGTAATGAACTTACCATGTTTGGCTGTAGTAGCATCTCCGGTGCTCTCTCCAACATCTGTCCGGCATTGCTCTTCATCCTCTGTGCGACACGGTCAGTCTTGTCTATAAGGAAGCGCCCATGCCTCATATTTATACTCCTCAATGTTTCAGAGCTTTGTCCTGGATAGAGATTCTTACCCTACACTAGCGTCCCTGTTATTTGTGCCTTCTGTGATCTTTTTAGATTGTCTAGACCTCTGCTTGTGACCCAACCATTCCTTTTGCCTGCTGTCTTTGTACTTCGCTGCTCTCTAGGTGTGACCCTTGCTTGTCCTGACTCTGCCTCTGGTTTGTGATTTTGTACTTTCTCTGCCAGTGTGTGGCTGACTTGGCCTGTCTGACTTCCCTGAAACCCCATGCACTTATCCCAGTGTAGGGACCGTCAGCCAGTTGGGGGCCGCAGTTTAATGAGGATTGCCCAAGTAGGTAAGAGGTCACAGGGAGCTAAATCCTTTACACTGTGCATGTAGGCAGCACATACACTCTACTTTTTGTTGTTTAGGAAAAAATTATACAGTTTATTTTAAATGAAAAAAAAAAATAAAAAATTAAAAAAACAAGACCAAAAACAAAAAAAGATGTACCAAAAGTAAAAACATGATTTAAGAAATATCCAACCTCTGGTGAACTCGTCTGTGTCCTCTGCTGCAGAAATCTCCAGAGAACAGAAATTCAGCAGTTTTTCAGGAATTTTTCTGTCAGACTCAATTGCATTTTCCCTTTGCTGACATCTTGTGTTCCCTTTTTTTTTACTTAATTGACAGTAGGTTTATATCTGAGAGATGTTATTACAGAGGATCACAAGAAACATGAAGAAATCTGTTCTATCCCATAAGTGATGATGAGGATCGTCCTATATCGGCTCATATACATATAATGGGATGTGCAGGCAATAGAATGGTCTTCAACATTCATGTTTGCTATGGTTTTCAATCCCTTATAATTTTTAAGATCTCTTCTTGCTGGCAGTGAATGGAAAATGTTGTGTTTACATACATAAACTGATAAGTTCTGATTGGTCGTAATAAAATGTAAAAAAAAAATTAGTTGTGGGAAAACAAAAACATTGTTTCTAGGGTTCTAGATTTTTCTTTTTAAAAAAAGGCCCCAAATGCATTAAAATAGCAAAGCAGCAGTTACTCACCTCTCCAACCCCCCACTTGTCCCCCTTTAATGCTCCCATTGACACCTCGGTTTTCCTTTTGGAAGGGGCATCATGTGACTGCCACAGCCAAACAATGTCCACTCCAAAAGAAAGACCGGGGTGCAGATGGGAGCCTGAAAGGAGGAACAGCATGGTATCAGAGAGGAGAGTAACTACTGCTTTGTTATGTCTCAACATGAAGGAAATGCTCAGCCAGTGATCGACCTCAGCCAGTGATTGACCTCAGTCAGTGATCGACCTCAGCCAGTGATTGACCTCAGTCAGTGATCGACCTCAGCCAGTGATTGACCTCAGTCAGTGATTGACCTCAGCCAGTGATCGACCTTAGCCAGTGATTGACCTCAGCCAGTGATTGACCTCAGTCAGTGCTTGACCTCAGTCAGTGATTGACCTCAGTCAGTGATCGACCTCAGCCAGTGATCGACCTCAGCCAGTGATTGATCTCAGTCAGTGCTTGACCTCAGTCAGTGATCGACCTCAGCCAGTGATTGACCTCAGTCAGTGATTGACCTCTGTCAGTGAGTGTACTCAGCCATTAATAGACCTCAGCCAGTGATTGACCTCAGTCAGTGATTGACCTCAGTCAGTGCTTAACCTCAGTAAGTGCTTGACCTCAGTCAGTGATCGACCTCACCCAATGATCGACCTCAGCCAGTGATTGACCTCAGTCAGTGATTGACCTCAGCCAGTGATCGACCTCAGCCAGTGATTGACTTCAGTCAGTGCTTGACCTCAGTCAGTGCTTGGCCTCAATCAGTGATCAACCTCAGCCATTAATAGACCTCAGCCAGGCATTGACCTCAGCCAGTGATTGACCTCAGTCAGTGATTGACCTCAGCCAGTGATTGACCTCAGTCAGTGATTGACCTCAGTCAGTGATTGGCCTCAGCCAGTGATTGACCTCAGCCAGTGATTGACCTCAGCCAGTGATCGACCTTAGCCAGTGATTGACCTCAGCCAGTGATTGACCTCAGTCAGTGCTTGACCTCAGTCAGTGATTGACCTCAGTCAGTGATCGACCTCAGCCAGTGATCGACCTCAGCCAGTGATTGATCTCAGTCAGTGCTTGACCTCAGTCAGTGATCGACCTCAGCCAGTGATTGACCTCAGTCAGTGATTGACCTCTGTCAGTGAGTGTACTCAGCCATTAATAGACCTCAGCCAGTGATTGACCTCAGTCAGTGATTGACCTCAGTCAGTGCTTAACCTCAGTAAGTGCTTGACCTCAGTCAGTGATCGACCTCACCCAGTGATCGACCTCAGCCAGTGATTGACCTCAGTCAGTGATTGACCTCAGCCAGTGATCGACCTCAGCCAGTGATTGACTTCAGTCAGTGCTTGACCTCAGTCAGTGCTTGGCCTCAATCAGTGATCAACCTCAGCCATTAATAGACCTCAGCCAGGCATTGACCTCAGCCAGTGATTGACCTCAGTCAGTGATTGACCTCAGCCAGTGATTGACCTCAGTCAGTGATTGACCTCAGTCAGTGATTGGCCTCAGCCAGTGATTGACCTCAGCCAGTGATTGACCTCAGTCAGTGATTGACCTCAGTCAGTGATTGACCTCAGCCAGCGATCCCCTCAGCCAGTGATTGATCTCAGTCAGTGATTGACCTCAGCCAGTGATTGACCTCAGTCAGTGCTTGACCTCAGTCGGTGCTTGACCTCAATCAGTGATCAACCTCAGCCATTTATAGACCTAAGCCAGTGATTGACCTCAGCCAGTGATTGACCTCAGTCAGTGATCAACCTCAGTCAGTGATTGACCTCAGCCAGTGAGTGTACTCAACCATTAATAGACCTCAGCCAGTGATTGACCTTAGCCAGTGATTGACCTCAGTCAGTGATTGACCTCAGCCAGTGATTGACCTCAGTCAGTGATTGACCTCAGTCAGTGATGGGCCTCAGCCAGTGATTGACCTCAGCCAGTGATTGACCTCAGTCAGTGATTGACCTCAGTCAGTGATTGACCTCAGCCAGCGATCACCTCAGCCAGTGATTGACCTCAGTCAGTGATTGACCTCAGACAGTGATTGACCTCAGACAGTGATTGACCTCAGTCAGTGATTGACCTCAGCCAGCGATCACCTCAGCCAGTGATTGACCTCAGCCAGTGATTGACCTCAGCCAGTGATTGACCTCAGCCAGTGAGTGTACTCAGCCATTAATAGACCTCAGCCAGTGATTGGCCTCAGCCAGTGATTGACCTCAGCCAGTGATTGACCTAAGTCAGTGATTGACCTAAGTCAGTGATTGACCTCAGTCAGTGATTGACCTTAGCCAGTGATTGACCTCAGCCAATGATTGACCTCAGTCAGTGATTGACCTCAGCCAGCGATCACCTCAGTCAGTGATTGACCTCAGCCAGTGATTGACCTCAGCCAATGAGTGTACTCAGCCAGTGATTGACCTCAGCCAGTGAGTGTACTCAGCCAGTAACAGACCTCAGCCAGTGAGTGTACTCAGCCAGTTATAGACCACAGCCAATGAGTGTACTCAGCCAGCGATCACCTCAGCCAGTGATTGACTTCAGCCAGTGAATGAATGGGAATTTCCTGCAGGTTCAGACGTCACCAGGTAGCAGATATCAGTAGGGACCCAAAGACTGATGGGACAGCTATTATCTTCCCTATCTAATGGTGCCTTTTAATATCCTGCTGTGCACTTTCCAGCAGCCTCCTCCTTATCATCAAAGACACAACAGGAAGTATCAGCTTAGTTTTAGGCCTAGTGGCAGGAATGAAAACTGCAAGATTTCAGAATAATTCTATTATATAAATAGTAAAGTGGAAAATTAGTACAAACATTGTCAACATTTTTTATAAATCTATAAAAACTTGATTTAATCAATATGATATTCTCTGATGACACATTCCATACATAATAAATAATAATTATCTAAACACTTTAACAATTGACAGGTTTATTTGATGACACAAGTGAGGGATATTTAGCAAGTTTTTCTTTGTTTTCCTTTGAGATGTTCTAAGAGGTTCTGGAAGATATTATGGAGCGGGAAATTATTAGTAGGACACATAAACCCCCATAACTCGGCGTCTAACATGAGAACGTTATTAAAGAATAATTCCGGGGAAAATAAAGAACGCCGCAGAAATCAAAGCCGAAGCCAGTCAGATCGGAGAGGATCCTTGAGAACCAGACCGGGTGAAATACTGCGGGTAGGGAATGTTTACTCTTTATGAATCTATATAAATCTTTTCACAAAATATGTAT
The DNA here is from genome assembly GCF_029499605.1 of Hyla sarda. Lineage (NCBI taxonomy): Eukaryota > Metazoa > Chordata > Amphibia > Anura > Hylidae > Hyla > Hyla sarda. Next base: position 377,422,884 of record NC_079193.1, read on the forward strand.
TTAAGCTGTTTAATCTGCTGCTCATAAATTTTTAATGTACGTTGTATTCTTTTTACTAGGACTGTAAAGCAGTCCGGTTTTAAGGCCTCTTATAAATATATGACAGTAAGCTGTGTACATGTGACGAGGCATAAATAAGACGCACTGTCAACACACTCAGAAAGTTAATAATCCTCCTGGAAATCTCTGAACGGTAATGTACAGTAAATCTGTCCATAAATTGGCATGCTTTATGCATATAGGAGCGGAATAAATGCCATAGCGGAAAACTCCGCCCCAGCTGAAGGAAGACCCCGCCCCTGCTGAAGGAACACCCTGTACCTTCTTTTGTCTCCTCTGCTCTAATTTTCTATGTTGTTTATTAATGACTTGTTAAATATTACTGCACTAAGCAAAGATATACCAGATTTTTACCATAAATTGTACTGAAAGAACTGGTGTCTATACCATGCAACAGATTTACTATGTGTTTTAGACACTTTATAGATGGTTTTGATAAGTGTGTAATGAAAGAAGGGATGGAGTACTCCAGATTTATTAATAACGTGCTTAATATTAATGGCGCAAAAAAGTCGTGTAATGTAGCCAACCAAAAAGTGGCTTAGGGAATAGTGTTAAACATTTAAAAAAATATATGCGACAAATCTGTCTTAAAGTGTGTGCAGCTATAGTGACATCACTGTGCTAATATGATGACATCACTGTACTGATATGGTGACATCACTGTGCTGATATAGTGACATCACTGTGCTAATATGATGACATCACTGTACTGATATGATGACATCACTGTACTGATATGGTGACATCACTGTACTGTTAGTCTGGTTGTGCGCCATTTTTTTGTGCATTGTGCCAGAAATTCTGTATGTGCCAGAATTTGTGCCAGAATTGAAATAAAAGAAAACAGAACAACTCTCCATTTTACTGAGAGAACCTGAAAAAGGGGTGTGGTTGTTTGTAAAAGGGGCATGGTTACTGAAAATGGGCGTGTCCCCAAAATTTTCTAAAAATCACAACATATTTACGAAGGTTTCTACTGAAAATGTGGAGTATTTGAGCTGAGGAAAACCCCACAGTTAAGAACAGGAATAAAAAAAAAGCAAAATGCTAAGTTAAGTAAATACTGCAGAAATATAAATTGTAGGGAAACCTTAGTAACTATAACTATAGGGAACAATAGTAAATACTGTGGAGAAAGTAAATCTAGGCCATTGGCCCAGACTCATCATCAAACTGCATGAGAGAAAAACTGGAGTGATTTTCCCATAACAACCAATCACAGCTCAGCTTTCACTTTACCAGAGCTCGTGATTGGTCACTGCAGGAAAATCCCTCCACTTTTTCTCTCCCACAGTTTGATAAATCTGGGCCAATGTGTGTATATATGGATGTATGTTCCAGCATCACTTCTAAACGACTCGAATGTCAACTAAAAATATAGGATTACAAAAATAGAGAAAAAGAAACATGGCCACACATCCACAGTTTGTATTTTGATCAATTTGCTTCTCAGCATAAATTCAAACACTAACAGGTTGTTAATATATATTTTAATCAAAAAGCCCACTCGCCACGTCAAGGCCACCTATTCAGAGTGGGTCCCTAACCCAACATTGGCACAGGGCAGCGGCGGCCACCACCACTGCAACACCAAGCCCGCAGGGGGAGCGACCCAGTGTCCAGGCAGCCCCACTGCTGCCCAACCAAGCCCCTGGCTCTGGGCTGCACCACAGACAAAGCATCACAGTAACAATGGTGGATGTGCGGCTATGTTTCTCTATATGTGTTGTACATTTTTAGTCTCTCCCTTCTTCCATAGCCTTCCATGGCCCAGGTGTTTTTGATTAGCAGGAGACTACATAAGGGTTTCCTCCTACCATTCCCCCAGCCCTCTGGCAGTGAGCACATGGTAGGTTTCATAGTGGTGTGGTGCTCTGTGGCGGCCATTGTTTCTTTGATGCTTTGTCTGTGGGGTGGTGCAGCCCAAAGCCAGGGGCTTGGTCGGGCAGCAGTGGGGCTGCCTGACCACTGGGTCATTCCCCCTGTGGGCTTGGTGTCTGGGAGGCGGTGGTCGCTGCCCGATGCTACGCCAGTGTTAGATTAGGAACCCACTCTGACTAGGTGGCCTTTATGTAGCGAGTGGGCTTGTGCTTTTGGATCAAAATGTATAACAACAATATGTTAGTTTTTTTTTTTTTTATTATGCTGAGAAGCAAATAGAAAATACAAATGGTGGATGTGTGGCTGTGTTTCTCTTTTTGTGTTGTTAAAAATATAGGATAGTTACATAAACCCAAAGTCATCCTCATATGAGAGAGTTGGGGGTTTTCTCTAAAATTCCATACAAGTTAATGGGACTTCTGGTACCTTACTCCAAAAGCACCACTCTGCATCCCCGAGTGAATGTGTTGGTCCAGCTTACAAGCCACGCCCATTTCACAAGCCCCACCCCTTCCAGAAACCATAATAAATCCAGAATCTCTGTGCATCCTCAATGGTGGTTCATTACCTGTACATCTCTACAGCGATGCCCGATCCTGGGACCAAGTTATGTCCTTTTCCTGTCCAGTGTGCCTCATTGTCCACTTCATTTGGTCATCTGGTCCTTGGTGCAGCTCACTGTATAATATTTCTGCCTCACATAGTGTTGGGTCTATGGTTTGCACAACTATACAAGGTTAGTAGGCACCTGACGGTGTGGTGGTGGGATCATCAGTATAGAAAGAAGCGCCCCTCTCTTTTTCTCTTCCCCTTTGTCCTAGCAGGTACCTTATACTATCCAACCTACCATTGCTGACCAAAAGGTCTACCCTCCTAAATCCTGTCAAGTGGACAATAACTGTAGACCGCGGGTACGGACCCACCATCCCACCAAACCGCTCTTACATTGGACCTCTCTTAGGAGCGTCCCCACTTTTTAACCTTCTTACTAAATGAAACCAGTTCTTTGCTCCAGGGGACTTCCAAGGACCACTCTCATAGACTTCCCCTTGGAAGTCTCCTGGTTTCATCTAGTAAGAGGGTTAAAGAGTGGGGATCGAATGTTGCTAACCAAAGACCTCAGCCAAGGACTCTTCTCTGCCTGTCCCCTTTGTGCTTCTCTGAGCCCACTGGGACAACCCCGCGGGCTCAGAGGAGCACCAAGGGGACAGGCAGAGAAGAGTCCTTGGCTGAGGTCTTTGGTTAGCAACATTCAATTGTGGTCAGTGACAGGGCGCACATCGTATGGGCAGAACTGGAAACTGCAGTGATTCCACCAGGAGGAACTAAGGTACAGAGGGAGGAGGCACCAACCAGACAGTTCCAAAGATAAGTAATCCCATGGCTGTGTCTACGCCGTATACTGGTGGGAACAAACTGCTGGTGTTTCCGCAAATAACCTAATAATTTTCACCCCCATTGGCTACTAATTCTTCTACCTACCACACCATAATATACTTCAATAAGTGATTGCTAGATATCATACCCTACTATGGATCGACTTATGTACCCTTCTATCACCAAATATAAGGGGGTATTCCCTAAACCGTCTAGACAGCTGGGAAAAAAACTGCAGTGTTATACATGCTTAAGTATGCTTAAAATACTTAAAGGGGTACTGTGCCCCTAGACATCTTATCCCCTATTCAATGGATAGGGGACAAGATGTCTGATCACGGGGGTCCCACCACTGGGAACCTCCGCGATCTCAGCTGCGGCACCCCAGACATCCGGTGCACGGAGCGAACTTCGCTCCATGCTGGATGACTGACGATGCGGGGTGGATGCTCATGACGTCACGACCGCACCCCACTTGTGATGTCACGGCCATGCCCCCTCAATGCAAGTCTATGGGAGGGGGCGTGACGGCCTCCCATAGACTTGCATTGAGGGGGCATGGCTGTGATGTCACGAGCGGGGCACGGCCGTGACGTCACGGGCTTCTGGCGCTGCACCCGACGCTCTAAATGAAGGCTGGGTGCAGCAGGGAGATCGCAGGGGTCCCCAGCAGCGAGACCCCCGCGATCAGACATCTTATCCTCTATTCTTTGGATAGGGGATAAGATGTTTACGAGTGGAGTACACCTTAAAGTGCCCAAACAACAGCGCAGCCTTTGTTGTCCATACTGTTCTTTGGGCAAAGCATTTGCAGTAGTCAATAAAACATAATTTACGCTATTGCCTTCTCACGCAACTAAAACATTGCGCCAAAGCACCCACGCCCGTCCATCTTCATCAGATTTACGATGGTCCGACTCCTATGTAAACACCCAACTTTATGCATTATATTTGTATCGCAATTGAAAGTACATTTACGTTCATCTTTTATGCTTCTTGTATAAACAGCAATATAAAATAAATTTCCTGTGGGTCTCCAAACACAACGTCCACCTCTTTAAAGCACATCATCAATTACGGCGCTTTTTAGCCCTTTTTCTATATCTGTATAAAAACAATAACATTTTATTAGGAATTACAGCCTCTCCCCGCCGTCAGAGGAAGGTGGTGAATGCAAACGGAACTCGCAGACTTCATCATAAATTGATAAAGCGCCTTTCTGAGGTGTAATAAAAGCCATTCATTCTGTCACTTTTCATTTTTACTTCGTTTACAGTGTTAGGAGGTGGCGGTGCTGCTTCACATTTAGATTTCTCTGATTCATCTCAGATATCGGCAGAAAAAAAATTCTTTGTGTAACAACAATGTAATTTGGGAGAATGACATGGTGGAGGAAGACATATGGTTCTCAGGCCGGGAACTCAGTATTATATAGAGAGATAAACATCTGGAGGCTCTGATCATATGTTCCATCTCCATCAGTGAGTCTTTATAATATATCGCCATAATACATACAACAAACTAACCAATCATCTCCTATACTATAATACTGCCCTCTATGTACAAGATTGTACCTACTATTATACTGCTCCTATATACAAGAATATAACTACTATAATACTGCTCCTACATACAAGAATATAACTACTATAATACTACCTCATATATGCAAGAATATAACTACTATAATACTGCTCCTATATACAAGAATATAACTACTATAATACTGCCTCCTGTATACAAGAATATAACTACTATAATCCTGCTATTATATACAAAAATATAACTACTATAATACTGCTCTTATATACAAGACTATAACTACTATAATACTGCTGCTATATACAAGAACATAATTACTGTAATGCTGTCTCCTATATACAAGAATATATTTACTATAATACTGCTCCTATATACAAGAATATAACTACAATAATACTGCTCCTATATACAAGAATATAACTACTATAATACTGCCCCTATATACAAGGATATAACTACTATAATACTGCACACTATGTACAATACTGCTCCTATATACAATAATATTACGACTATAATACTGCCTCATATATACAAGAATATAACTACAATAATACTGCCTCATATGTACAAGAATATAACTACTATAATACCGCCTCCTATATACAAGAATATAACTACTATAATACTGCTCCTATATACAAGAATATAACTATTATAATACTGCTCCTATATACAAGAATATAACTACTATAATACTGCTCCTATATACAAGAATATAACTACTATAATACTGCTCCTATAAACAAGAATATAACTACTATAATACTGCTCCTATATACAAGAATATAAATACTATGATAATGCTCCTATATACAAGAATATAAATACTATAATACTGCTCCTATATACAAGAATATAACTACTATAATACTGCCCCTATATACAAGGATATAACTACTATAATACTGCACACTATGTACAATACTGCTCCTATATACAATAATATTACGACTATAATACTGCCTAATATACACAAGAATATAACTACAATAATACTGCCTCATATGTACAAGAATATAACTACTATAATACCGCCTCCTATATACAAGAATATAACTACTATAATACTGCTCCTATATACAAGAATATAACTATTATAATACTGCTCCTATATACAAGAATATAACTACTATAATACTGCTCCTATATACAAGAATATAACTACTATAATACTGCTCCTATAAACAAGAATATAACTACTATAATACTGCTCCTATATACAAGAATATAAATACTATGATAATGCTCCTATATACAAGAATATAAATACTATAATACTGCTCATATATACAAGAATATAACTACTATAATACTGCCCCTATATACAAGAATATAACTACTATAATACTGCTCCTATATACAAGAATATAACTACTATAATACTGCCTCCTATATACAAAAATATAACTACTATAATACTGCCCCTATATACAAGAGTATAACTACTATAATACTGCCCCTATATACAAGAATATAACTACTATAATACTGCTCCTATATACAAGAATATACCTACTATAATACTACCTCATATATGCAAGAATATAACTACTATAATACTGCTCCTATATACAAGAATAGAACTTATAACTACTATAATACTGCTCCTATGTACAAGAATATAACTACTATAATACTGCTCCTATATACAAGAATATAACTACTATAATACTGCCTCCTATAAACAAGAATATAACTACTATAATACTGCCTCCTATATACAAGAATATAACTACTATAATACAGCTCCTATAAACAAGAATATAACTACTATAATACTTGAAACATATGGGCAGGGAAGGAGTGCAAAACTGATCTCCCCCACTCCCTCTATCCCTGCCTACTTGCCTATCTGCCCTAAATACCAGATCAACAACCACTGTGACAGTCCCTCCCTAATATGTGATAGAAGTCACTGTCAACAAAATAAACTACAAAACAGACGGTGGTCAGGATACTGTATGGAATCATACAAACTAACAGAAATAAGCTAAACACACACTCACACAATAGTCAAAGTCCACTTGCCGAGTCTTTACCAGTAGTAGTCAAAAGGTGCCAAGTCACAAATACAGCAGAATAGTCAGAATGCCAAGCCGGAAAGTCAGAAATTCCAGCTGATAAGAAATACAAGAAATAACGCTAGCTACTGTAGTAAGCTCTTTCGCAGGCAAGGTCTGAAGGCAAATGCAGGCTTAAATAGGGAGCTACTCAGGTGAAAAGCCAACGAGGTCAGCTGACCTAGCCCAGACAGCTGGGTGTAACCCAGCAACCAAAACAAACAAAAGAAATAGCTAGAAAGATTGCAGAGTACAGAGGTATGGGCTTGGACACAGATGGACCATCAAAATCCTCATCTGCATCCTCGTCCTCAATGTCACACCACTCATTAGTGTCCTCCTCGCTTATCACAGAATCAGAACGGACTATAGAAAAATGAATGCCACCCAAAAGGAAAATTGCCAGGCTTTGATGCATGTGAGGCGAGACATACCTTTGCGTCCAAGTGGCCTCCAGAATTACCACTTGGACGCGGACGCTTGACACCAGACCTGATGAAGTGTGTGTCTTCTCCACAATGAAAACACAATCCGTTGTCTTGATGGAACCTCCTGCTCTGTTTTGGGGTACAGATGGACCCTATCTGCATAGTTTCATCTTCAGGCACCGGTTAAAGTTTAGGAACAGAAGAGGAGAAAATGGAAAGACAGAGGAAGAACAACATCCCCGTCTGCGTTCACGGAAGCGTCTATCTGAACAAACTGCTAAAATCATAGCTTGGTCTTTGGTGTCAGGAGAGGGGTAGGTAACTAACATATCCTTCAGGACGTCAGATAACCCCAGTCTAAATTGGCAAATCAAAGCTGGGATGTTCCATCTGGAAGCCACACACCACTTTCTGAAGTCTGCACAATACTCCTCAACAGGTCTGTACCCTTGCTTTGATGTATGGAACTGAGACTCTGCGTACATAGCATGGTTCGGTCCATCGTACAAGAGACCCCATCCCGCAAATAAAGAGTTCACTGAGGACAACTCCGGAGCATCAGGATGAAGGGAAAATACCCATTCCTGAGGACCCCCTTGCAGAAGAGATAATACCTACTCTTTGGGCCTCAGAACCAGATGTTTAAGATCTTAACCAAAAGTACAATTTGTACCTCTCACAGAAAGTTTTGAATGCTTTTTGGTTACCAGAAAATCGATTCAGGAGACTAACTTGTGGCTCTAAAGGAGTTGAAGGTGGAGAAGTAGAATCAGTAGTGCGTGATGACTCAAGCTCCAGGATTCTGGCCAGCAACCTCTGGCCAGCAACCTCCTGGTGTTTCAACATGTCAATCAAGTCCTGGTTTTCTCTAGACTGAGGTTGAGATTTCTCTTGCTGTTGTACCATCTCAGCTAAATCCTGGACCAACTTAGTAAGGTTCGGCATCTGACCTACCAGAGTTGTCATGGGATCCATGACTAACACCTAAACATATGCAGTACTTGGGCCTGCAAAAAAGTCACATATGGGCAGGGAAGAAGTGCAAAACTTATCTCTCCCACTCCCTCTATAACTGCCTACTTGCCTATCCGCCTTAATAGCGGATCAACAACCACGGTGACAGTCTCTCCCTAATATGTGATGGAAGTCACTGTCAACAAAATGAACTACAAAACAGACGGTGGTCGGGGCACTGTAGGGAATCACACAAACTAACAGAAATAAACTAAACACACACTCACACAATGGTTGAAGTCCACTAGTCGAGTCGAGTCTACCAGGAGTAGTCTAAAGGTGCCAAGTCACTAATATAGGAAAATAGTCAGAATTCCAAGCCGGAAAGTCAGAAATACCAGATGATAAGAAATACAAGAAATAACGCTAGCTACCAGAGTAAGCTCTTTTGCAGGCAAGGTCTGAAGACAAATAGGAAGCTTCTCAGGTAAAAAGCCAACGAGGTCAGCTGACCTAGCCCAGCAACAAAAACAAACAAAAGAAATGTCAGAGATAGAAAGATTTAACCCTGCGGGTTCTGGTAGAACCAGACATCACAATACTGGTCTTATGTACAAGAATATAGCTACTTTAATACAGTCTTCTATGTACAAGAATTTAGGCATTAAATCAATTATATACAGGTGTTGATTCTACTTGATTTATTTGCTTTTTACACCTTCATAGTGTTTGGGGAGATGGCCTTTGCCTTGTTCCTTGGTCTCGTCTCAATCCTCTTATCCACTTGATGATTTAGGCCTTCTACCTACGGTATAAGACGTGTTTGTCTTTAGGGATGACACATTGTATCACTTCAGATCATTTATTTTGTTTTTTTATCCCTCACAGATGCACTCGCTGCACTCGTATTTGTTCTTTGGCGGTTTGTTGTTTACTCATAATGTGACGCTTATTACTCTGCTTTTAATTTGCCTTTTAAAGGTCAGACTATAAAGATGCTTCATGTGTAGATACAATGAGATTATTATCTGTAATTGTGGCTCATTTGGCAATCCCCTTTTATTATGATATCAATGATGAAGGTGACAGATGGGAGGAGGAGTCACCACACTCTTCATTATGGCTCCGCGTTCAAACATCGCAACCAGGCAAAGTGTCACCAAACACTGCGACCAGGCAAAGTGTCACCAAACACTGCGACCAGGCAAAGTGTCACCAAACACTGCGACCAGGCAAAGTGTCACTAAACACCACGACCAGGCAAAGTGTCACCAAACACTGCGACCAGGCAACGTGTCACCAAACACTGGGACCAGGCAAAGTGTCACCAAACACCACGACCAGGCAAAGTGTCACCAATCACTGCGACCAGGCAAAGTGTCACTAAGCACCGCAACCAGGCAACGTGTCACCAAACACCACGACCAGGCAAAGTGTCACCAAACAATGCGACCAGGCAAAGTGTCACCAAACACTGCGACCAGGCAAAGTGTCACCAAACACTGCGACCAGTGAAAGTGTCATTAAGCACCGTGACCAGGCAACGTGTCACCAAACACCATGACCAGGCAAAGTGTCACCAAACACTGCGACCAGGCAAAGTGTCACCAAACACTGCGACCAGGCAAAGTGTCACCAAACACTGCGACCAGGCAAAGTGTCACTAAGCACTGCGACTAGGCAAAGTTTCACCAAACACTGCGACCAGATAAAGTGTCACCAAACACTGCGACCAGGCAAAGTGTCACTAAGCACCGCGACCAGGCAAAGTGTCACTAAGCACTGCGACCAGGCAATGTGTCACCAAACACCACAACCAAGCAAAGTGTCACCAAACACCGTGACCAGGTAAAGTGTCACCAAACACCGTGACCAGGTAAAGTGTCACAAAACACTGCGACCAGGCAACATGTCACCAAACACCATGACCAGGCAAAGTGTCACTAAGCACCGCGACCAGGCAACGTGTCACCAAACACCATGACCAGGCAAAGTGTCACCAAACACCATGACCAGGCAAAGTGTCACTAAGCACCGCGACCAGGCAAAGTGTCACTAAGCACCGCGACCAGGCAACGTGTCACCAAACACCATGACCAGGCAAAGTGTCAATAAGCACCACGACCAGGCAACGTGTCACTAAGCACCGCGACCAGGCAACGTGTCACCAAACACCATGACCAGGCAAAGTGTCACTAAGCACTGCGACCAGGCAAAGTGTCACCAAACACTGCAACCAGGCAAAGTGTCACTAAGCAACGCGACCAGGCAACGTGTCACCAAACACCATGACCAGGCAAAGTGTCACTAAACACTGCAGCCACTGTGGGACACTGTGGCTGTTAATATTATGGGGGCACTGTGGCTATAAGTTTTATGGGGGCACTGCAGTTGTTTGTCTTATGGGGGGGCACTGTGGCTATTAGTTTTATGGGGGCTCTGTAGCTTTTAGTCTTATTGGAGAACCATGGCTTATGGAAGAACTATGGTTGTCAATGTTATTGGGCTGTGGCTGTCACTGTTGTGGGGGCACTCTGTCTGTCAGAATACCCTTGCACTTTTTTGCATGTCTATTCCGCCTCGGAATTGTTACAGAAATTTGTTTCAAAATTACACCTCCCAGTGTGCCCCGACAGGCTTGCTGGGAGTTGTAGTTTTGCAACAGCTGGAGGCACCTTGGTTGGGAAACACTGCCCTAAGCATTTAAAGTGACTTTCCCCTATAAGTATTACATTATCCATATTCACGCTGCGTCATTCAAGCAGAATTCCACTAATAAAATTCCGCGCAGTGAACATTACCATCAGTGTGACTGGGTCTTCCGCGAGACTCGTTCACACTGAGGAATTTTAGCAGCGGACAATTCCGCCGCTGAAATAGTTCCGTGCAAAGAGAAAACATGTTCGTGCACTGCATAGCCATCAGTGGTGATGCTGCAGCGCCGCGCGGTCCTACTGCCAGATGTAATCTCCGCTTGCGGAATTCTGCGAGCGATGATTCCGCAGTGTGAACATAACCGAGCACAAAGCCATTTAAGCGTGCGAGAAAGTGGCCCCATAACTCCTCCCAGTAAATAATAGATAAGCGGCGCCCGGTGGTGTAATGAGCCTCCTGATCGCGTGCACCGCGCCAGTTTCGTTCCACGTCTCCATCACTGAGTGACTGTGAGAAGGATGGAGGATTCCGCAGCCGCTGCACCTTCCGCCTCCTCCAGCATTTAATTGAATCCCCGAAGATTCGGGTAACATTGACCTCTGTACCGGTGAAACCTGATGGATGCCAACAGGCGGGCTGTGTGTGGCACGCTGCACAGAGAGCAAGAAAGAGACAGAGAGAGAGAGACGCCGACGATGGCAGCAGAAACGCTGTGGAAGAAGAGATTGTTCCCTGGAGAATTTCCGTAGAAATAACTATTCTGGCTTAGAGTATGACCCTACAATATACAATGTGATACAATGTAATACGAAGAGATTCCGAAAGAATTACGCAATTCTGCTGGAGTCGGTAATGCATCCATCCTAGGAGTGTGGTGGGGGAGGGGGACTGAAGCTTGCAAAACTACAAATCCAAGCATGCCTGGACAGCCTTCGGCTGTCCGGGCATGCTGGAAGTTGTAGTTTTGCAACATCTGACGGCAACCTGGTTAGGAAAAACATAACTGCTATAGGGGATAGTACTGCCTATTATAGCACAGGAAGAGTGTACGGACGTGTTCACACACGTTGGATTTACATAATGTAAATCCAACATGTACGATATTCTCGCTTAAAGGTCCTCAGCGGAAATCTGAGGCTTAATCTGGGATATTTGCTACAAGTGCGCAATGGGGAGGCAATGTAATTTTACCAGGATTAGTATTAGACTCGTGCTATTACAACACCTGCAGAGGACAAAGCTATTACAACACCTGCAGAGGACAATGCTGTTACAACACCTGCAGAGGACAATGCTGTTTCAACACCTGCAGAGGACAATGCTATTATAACACCTGCAGAGGACAATGCTATTACAACACCTGCAGAGGACAATGCTATTATAACACCTGCAGAGGACAATGCTGTTTCAACACCTGCAGAGGACAATGCTATTACAACACCTGCAGAGGACAAAGCCATTACAACACCTGCAGAGGACAATGCTATTACAACACCTGCAGAGGACAATGCTGTTACAACACCTGCAGAGGACAATGCTATTATAACACCTGCAGAGGACAATGCTGTTACAACACCTGCAGAGGACAATGCTGTTTCAACACCTGCAGAGGACAATGCTATTATAACACCTGCAGAGGACAATGCTATTACAACACCTGCAGAGGACAAAGCTATTACAACACCTGAAGAGGACAATGTTATTACAACACCTGCAGAGGACAATGCTATTAAAACACCTGCAGAGGACAATGCTATTACAACACCTGCAGAGGACAATGCTGTTTCAACACCTGCAGAGGACAATGCTATTACAACACCTGCAGAGGACAATGCTATTACAACACCTGCAGAGGACAATGCTGTTTCAACACCTGCAGAGGACAATGCTATTACAACACCTGCAGAGGACAATGCTATTACAACACCTGCAGAGGACAATGCTATTACAACACCTGCAGAGGACAATGCTGTTTCAACACCTGCAGAGGACAATGCTATTACAACACCTGCAGAGGACAATGCTATTACAACACCTGCAGAGGACAATGCTATTACAACACCTGCAGAGGACAATGCTATTATAACACCTGCAGAGGACAATGCTATTACAACACCTGCAGAGGACAATGCTATTACAACACCTGCAAAGGACAATGCTATTACAACACATGCAAAGGACAATGCTATTACAACACCTGCAAAGGACAATGCTATTGCAACACCTGAAGAGGACAATGCTATTACAACACCTGCAGAGGACAACACTATTACAACACTTGCAGAGGACAATGCAATAAAAAACCTGCAGAGGACAATGCTATTACAACACCTGCAGAGGACAATGTTATTACAACACCTGCAGAGGACAATGCTATTACAACACCTGAAGAGGACAATGCTATTACAACACCTGCAGAGGACAATGTTATTACAACACCTGCAGAGGACAATGCTATTACAACACCTGAAGAGGACAATGCTATTACAACACCTGCAGAGGACAATGTTATTACAACACCTGCAGAGGACAATGCTATTACAACACCTGCTGAGGACAATGCTATTACAACACCTGCAGAGGACAATGCTATTATAACACCTGCAGAGGACAATGCTATTATGGCACATGCAGAGGACAACGCTATTACAACACTTGCAGAGGATAATGCTATTACAACACCTGCAGAGGATAATGCTGTTACAACACCTGCAGAGGATAATGCTGTTTCAACACCTGCAGAGGACAAAGCTATTACAACACCAGCAGAGGACAACACTATTACAACACCTGCAGAGGACAATGCTATTACAACACCTGCAGAGGATAATGCTATTATAACACCTGCAGAGGACAATGCTATTACAACACCTGCAAAGGACAATGCTATTACAACACCTGCAAAGGACAATGCTATTACAACACCTGCAAAGGACAATGCTATTACAACACCTGCAAAGGTCAAAGCTATTACAACACCTGCAAAGGACAATGCTATTACAACACCTGCAAAGGACAATGCTATTGCAACACCTGAAGAGGACAATGCTATTACAACACCTGCAGAGGACAACACTATTACAACACCTGCAGAGAACAATGCTGCTACAGCATCTAAAGAGGACAATGCTGGTACAACACTTGCAGAGGATAATGTTATTACAACACCTGCAGAGGACAATACTAATACAACACCTGCAGAGGACAATGCAATAAAAAACCTGCAGAGGACAATGCTATTACAACACCTGAAGAGGACAATGCTATTACAACACCTGCAGAGGACAATGCTGCTACAACACATGCAGAGGACAATGCTATTACAACACCTGCAGAGGACAATGTTATTACAACACCTGCAGAGGACAATGCTATTACAACACCTGCTGAGGACAATGCTATTACAACACCTGCAGAGGACAATGCTATTATAAGACCTGCAGAGGACAATGCTATTATGGCACCTGCAGAGGACAACACTATTACAACACATGCAGAGGACAATGCTATTACAACACCTGCAGAGGACAAAGCTATTACAACACATGCAGAGGACAAGACTATTACAACACCTGCAGAGGACAATGCTATTACAACAAATGCAGAGGACAACACTATTACAACACCTGCAGAGGACAACACTATTACAACACCTGCAGAGGACAATGCTATCACAACACCTGCAGAGGACAACACTATTGCAACAGCTGCAGAGGACAATGCTATTACAACACCTGCAGAGAACAATGCTATTAAAACACATGCAGAGGACAACACTATTACAACACCTGCAGAGGACAAAGCTATTACAACACCTGCAGAGGACAATGCTATTACAACACAACACCTGCAGAGGACAACACTATTACAACACCTGCAGAGGACAATCTTATTACAACACCTGCAGAGGACAATGCTATTACAACACCTGCAGAGGACAATGCTGTTTCAACACCTGCAGAGGATAATGCTATTACAACACCTGCAGAGGACAATGCTATTACAACACCTGCAAAGGACAATGCTATTACAACACCTGCAAAGGACAATGTGATTACAACACCTGCAAAGGACAATGCTATTGCAACACCTGAAGAGGGCAATGCTATTAAAACACCTGCAGAGGACAACAATATTACAACACATGCAGAGGACAATGCTGCTACAGCATCTGAAGAGGACAATGCTGGTACAACACTTGCAGAGGACAATGTTATTACAACACCTGCAGAGGACAATACTAATACAACACCTGCAGTGGACAATGCAATAAAAAACATGCAGAGGACAATGCTATTACAACACCTGAAGAGGACAATGCTATTACAACACCTGCAGAGGACAATGTTATTACAACACCTGCAGAGGACAATGCTTTTACAACACCTGAAGAGGACAATTCTATTACAACACCTGCAGAGGACAATGTTATTACAACACCTGCAGAAGACAATGCTATTACAACACCTGCTGAGGACAATGCTATTACAACACCTGCAGAGAACAATGCTATTATGGCACCTGCAGAAGACAACACTATTACAACACCTGCAGAGGACAATGCTATTACAAAACCTGCAGAGGACAAAACTATTACAACACCTGCAGAGGATAATGCTATTACAACACCTGCAGAGGATAATGCTGTTACAACACCTGCAGAGGACAAAGCTATTACAACACCTGCAGAGGACAACACTATTACAACACCTGCAGAGGACAATGCTATTATAACACCTGCAGAGGACAACACTATTACAACACCTGCAGAGGACAATGCTATTACAACACCTGCAAAGGACAATGCTATTACAACACCTGCAAAGGAAAATGCTATTACAACAGCTGCAAAGGACAATGCTATAGCAACACCTGAAGAGGACAATGCTATTACAACACCTGCAGAGGACAATACTATTACAACACCTGCAGAGGACAATGCTGCTACAGCATCTGAAGAGGACAATGCTGGTACAACACTTGCAGAGGACAATGTTATTACAACACCTGCAGAGGACAATACTAATACAACACCTGCAGAGGACAATGCAATAAAAAACCTGCAGAGGACAATGCTATTACAACACCTGAAGAGGACAGTGCTATTACAACACCTGCAGAGGACAATGCTGCTACAACACGTGCAGAGGAAAATGCTATTACAACACCTGCAGAGGACAATGCTATTACAACACCTGCAGAGGACAATGCTATTACAACACCTGCAGAGGACAATGCTGTTTCAACACCTGCAGAGGATAATGCTATTACAACACCTGCAGAGGACAATGCTATTACAACACCTGCAAAGGACAATGCTATTACAACACCTGCAAAGGACAATGTGATTACAACACCTGCAAAGGACAATGCTATTGCAACACCTGAAGAGGGCAATGCTATTAAAACACCTGCAGAGGACAACACTATTACAACACATGCAGAGGACAATGCTGCTACAGCATCTGAAGAGGACAATGCTGGTACAACACTTGCAGAGGACAATGTTATTACAACACCTGCAGAGGACAATACTAATACAACACCTGCAGTGGACAATGCAATAAAAAACATGCAGAGGACAATGCTATTACAACACCTGAAGAGGACAATGCTATTACAACACCTGCAGAGGACAATGTTATTACAACACCTGCAGAGGACAATGCTATTACAACACCTGAAGAGGACAATTCTATTACAACACCTGCAGAGGACAATGTTATTACAACACCTGCAGAAGACAATGCTATTACAACACCTGCTGAGGACAATGCTATTACAACACCTGCAGAGAACAATGCTATTATGGCACCTGCAGAAGACAACACTATTACAACACCTGCAGAGGACAATGCTATTACAAAACCTGCAGAGGACAAAACTATTACAACACCTGCAGAGGATAATGCTATTACAACACCTGCAGAGGATAATGCTGTTACAACACCTGCAGAGGACAAAGATATTACAACACCTGCAGAGGACAACACTATTACAACACCTGCAGAGGACAATGCTATTATAACACCTGCAGAGGACAACACTATTACAACACCTGCAGAGGACAATGCTATTACAACACCTGCAAAGGACAATGCTATTACAACACCTGCAAAGGAAAATGCTATTACAACAGCTGCAAAGGACAATGCTATAGCAACACCTGAAGAGGACAATGCTATTACAACACCTGCAGAGGACAACACTATTACAACACCTGCAGAGGACAATGCTGCTACAGCATCTGAAGAGGACAATGCTGGTACAACACTTGCAGAGGACAATGTTATTACAACACCTGCAGAGGACAATACTAATACAACACCTGCAGAGGACAATGCAATAAAAAACCTGCAGAGGACAATGCTATTACAACACCTGAAGAGGACAGTGCTATTACAACACCTGCAGAGGACAATGCTGCTACAACACGTGCAGAGGAAAATGCTATTACAACACCTGCAGAGGACAATGTTATTACAACACCTGCAGAGGACAATGCTGTTACAACACCTGCAGAGGACAACACTATTACAACACCTGAAGAGGACAATGCTATTAAAACACCTGCAGAGGACAATGTTATTACAACACCTGCAGAGGACAATGCTATTACAACACCTGCTGAGGACAATGCTATTACAACACCTGCAGAGGACAATGCTATTATAAGACCTGCAGAGGACAATGCTATTATGGCACCTGCAGAGGACAACACTATTACAACACATGCAGAGGACAATGCTATTACAACACCTACAGAGGACAAAGCTATTACAACACATGCAGAGGACAAGACTATTACAACACCTGCAGAGGACAATGCTATTACAACAAATGCAGAGGACAACACTATTACAACACCTGCAGAGGACAACACTATTACAACACCTGCAGAGGACAATGCTATCACAACACCTGCAGAGGACAACACTATTGCAACAGCTGCAGAGGACAATGCTATTACAACACCTGCAGAGGACAATGCTATTATAACACCTGCAGAGGACAACACTATTACAACACCTGCAGAGGACAATCTTATTACAACACCTGCAGAGGACAATGCTATTACAACACCTGCAGAGGACAATGCTGTTTCAACACCTGCAGAGGACAATGCTATTACAACACCTGCTGAGGACAATGCTATTACAACACCTGCAGAGGACAATGCTATTACAACACCTGCAGAGGACAATGCTATTACAACACCTGCAAAGGACAATGCTATTACAACACCTGCAAAGGACAATGCTATTACAACACCTGCAAAGGACAATGCTATTGCAACAACTGAAGAGGGCAATGCTATTACAACACCTGCAGAGGACAACACTATTACAACACCTGCAGAGGACAATGCTGCTACAGCATCTGAAGAGGACAATGCTGGTACAACACTTGCAGAGGACAATGTTATTACAACACCTGCAGAGGACAATACTAATACAACACCTGCAGTGGACAATGCAATAAAAAACATGCAGAGGACAATGCTATTACAACACCTGAAGAGGACAATGCTATTACAACACCTGCAGAGGACAATGTTATTACAACACCTGCAGAGGACAATGCTATTACAACACCTGAAGAGGACAATTCTATTACAACACCTGCAGAGGACAATGTTATTACAACACCTGCAGAGGACAATGCTATTACAACACCTGCAGAGGACAATGCTATTACAACACCTGCAGAGGACAATGCTATTATAACACCTGCAGAGGACAATGCTATTATGGCACCTGCAGAGGACAACACTATTACAACACCTGCAGAGGACAATGCTATTACAACACCTGCAGAGGACAACACTATTACAACACCTGCAGAGGATAATGCTATTACAACACCTGCAGAGGATAATGCTGTTACAACACCTGCAGAGGACAAAGCTATTACAACACCTGCAGAGGACAACACTATTACAACACCTGCAGAGGACAATGCTATTACAACACCTGCAGAGGACAATGCTATTATAACACCTGCAGAGGACAATGCTATTACAACACCTGCAAAGGAAAATGCTTTTACAACACCTGCAAAGGAAAATGCTATTACAACACTTGCAGAGGACAATGTTATTACAACACCTGCAGAGGACAATACTAATACAACACCTGCAGAGGACAATGCAATAAAAAACCTGCAGAGGACAATGCTATTACAACACCTGAAGAGGACAATGCTATTACAACACCTGCAGAGGACAATGCTGCTACAACACGTGCAGAGGAAAATGCTATTACAACACCTGCAGAGGACAATGTTATTACAACACCTGCAGAGGACAATGCTGTTACAACACCTGCAGAGGACAAAGCTATTACAACACCTGCAGAGGACAACACTATTACAACACCTGCAGAGGACAATGCTATTACAACACCTGCAGAGGACAATGCTATTATAACACCTGCAGAGGACAACACTATTACAACACCTGCCGAGGACAATGCTGCTACAGCATCTGAAGAGGACAATGCTGGTACAACACTTGCAGAGGACAATGTTATTACAACACCTGCAGAGGACAATGCTGCTACAGCATCTGAAGAGGACAATGCTGGTACAACACTTGCAGAGGACAATGTTATTACAACACCTGCAGAGGACAATACTAATACAACACCTGCAGAGGACAATGCAATAAAAAACCTGCAGAGGACAATGCTATTACAACACCTGAAGAGGACAATGCTATTACAACACCTGCAGAGGACAATGCTGCTACAACACGTGCAGAGGAAAATGCTATTACAACACCTGCAGAGGACAATGTTATTACAACACCTGCAGAGGACAATGCTGGTACAACACTTGCAGAGGACAATGTTATTACAACACCTGCAGAGGACAATGCTGCTACAGCATCTGAAGAGGACAATGCTGGTACAACACTTGCAGAGGACAATGTTATTACAACACCTGCAGAGGACAATACTAATACAACACCTGCAGAGGACAATGCAATAAAAAACCTGCAGAGGACAATGCTATTACAACACCTGAAGAGGACAATGCTATTACAACACCTGCAGAGGACAATGCTGCTACAACACGTGCAGAGGAAAATGCTATTACAACACCTGCAGAGGACAATGTTATTACAACACCTGCAGAGGACAATGCTGTTACAACACCTGCAGAGGACAACACTATTACAACACCTGCAGAGGACAAAGCTATTACAACACATGCAGAGGACAAGACTATTACAACACCTGCAGAGAACAATTCTATTACAACACTTGCAGAGGAGAACGCTATTACAACACCTGAAGAGGACAATGCTATTACAACACCTGCAAAGGACAATGCTATTACAACACCTGCAAAGGACAATGCTATTGCAACACCTGAAGAGGGCAATGCTATTACAACACCTGCAGAGGACAACACTATTACAACACCTGCAGAGGACAATGCTGCTAAAGCATCTGAAGAGGACAATGCTGGTACAACACCTGCAGAGGACAATGTTATTACAACACCTGCAGAGGACAATACTAATACAACACCTGCAGAGGACAATGCAATAAAAAACATCCAGAGGACAATGCTATTACAACACCTGAAGAGGACCATGTTATTACAACACCTGCAGAGGACAATGTTATTACAACACCTGCAGAGGACAATGCTATTACAACACCTGCAGAGGACAATTCTTTTACAACACTTGCAGAGGAGACATCTATTACAACACCTGCAGAGGACAATGTTATTACAACACCAGCAGAGGTCAATGCTATTACAACACATGTAGAGGACAACACTATTACAACACCTGCAGAGGACAATGCTATTACAACACCTGCAGAGGACAATGCTATTACAACACATGTAGAGGACAACACTATTACAACACCTGCAGAGGACAATGCTATTACAACACCTGCAGAGGACAAAGCTATTACAACACATGCAGAGGACAACACTATTACAACACCTGCAGAGGACCATGCTATGACAACACCTGCAAAGGACAACACTATTACAACACCTGCAGAGGACAATGCTGCTACAGAACATGCAGAGGACAACACTATTACAACACCTGTAGAGGACAATGCTATTATAACACATGCAGAGGACAACACTATTACAACACCTGCAGAGGACAATGCTATTATAACACCTGCAGAGGACAATGCTATTACAACACCTGCAGAGAACAATGCTTTTACAACACCTGCAGAGGACAACATTATTACAACACCTGCAGAGGACAATGCTATTACAACACCTGCTGAGGACAATGCTATTACAAGACCTGCAGATGACAACACTTTTACAACACCTGCAGAGGACAACACTATTACAACACCTGCCGAGGACAATTTTATTACAAAACCTGCTGAGTACAATGCTATTACAACACCTGAAGAGGACAATGCTATTACAACACCTGCAGAGGACAATGTTATTACAACACCTGCAGAGGACAATGCTATTACAACACCTGCAGAGGACAATGCTATTACAACACCTGCAGAGGACAATGCTATTACAACACCTGCAGAGGACAATGCTATTACAACACCTGCAGAGGACAATGCTATTATAGCACCTGCAGAGGACAATGCTATTACAACACCTGCAGAGGATAATGCTATAACAACACCTGCCGAGGACAATGCTATTACAACACCTGCATAGGACAATGCTATTACAACACCTGCAGAGGACAATTCTGCTACAGCACCTGCAGAGGACAATGCAATTACAACACCTGCAGAGGACAACACTATTACAACACCTGCAGAGGAAAATGCTATTACAACAACTGCAGAGGACAATGCTATTATAACACCTGCAGAGGACAATGCTATTATGGCACCTGCAGAGGACAACACTATTACAACACATGCAGAGGACAATGCTATTACAACACCTGCAGAGGACAAAGCTATTACAACACATGCAGAGGACAAGACTATTACAACACCTGCAGAGGACAACACTATTACAACACCTGCAGAGGACAATGCTATTACAATACCTGCAGAGGACAACACTATTACAACACATGCAGAGGACAACACTATTACAACACCTGCAGAGGACAACACTATTGCAACACCTGCAGAGGACAATGCTATTACAACACCTGCAGAGGACAATGCTATTACAACACATGCAGAGGACAACACTATTACAACACCTGAAGAGGACAAAGCTATTACAACACCTGCAGAGGAAAATGCTATTACAACAACTGCAGAGGAAAATGCTATTACAACACCTGCAGAGGACAACACTATTACAACACCTGCAGAGGACAATGCTATTACAACACCTGCAGAGGACAATGCTATTACAACACCTGCAGAGGACAATGCTATTACAACACCTGCAGAGGACAATGCTATTACAACACCTGCAGAGGACAATGCTATTACAACACCTGCAGAGGACAATGCTATTACAACACCTGCAGAGGACCATGCTATTACAACACCTGCAGAGGACAATGCTGCTACAGCACCTGCAGAGGACAATGCCATTACAACACCTGCAGAGGACAAAGCTATTACAACACATGCAGAGGACAAGACTATTACAACACCTGCAGAGGACAATGCTATTACAACACCTGCTGAGGACAATGCTATTACAAGACCTGCAGAGGACAACACTATTACAACACCTGCAGAGGAAAAGGCTATTACAACACCTGCAGAGGACAACACTATTACAACACCTGCAGAGGACAATGCTATTACAATACCTGCAGAGGACAATGCTATTACAACACCTGCAGAGGACAATGCTATTATAACACCTGCAGAGGACAATGCTATTACAACACCTGCAGAGGACAAAGCTGCTACAGCACCTGCAGAGGACAATGCTATTACAACACCTGCAGAGGACAAAGCTATTACAACACCTGCAGAGGACAATGCTATTACAACACCTGCTGAGGACAATGCTATTACAAGACCTGCAGAGGACAATGCTATTACAAGACCTGCTGAGGACAATGTTTTTACAACACCTGCAGAGGACAATGCTATTACAACACCTGCAGAGGACAATGATATTACAACACCTGCTGAGGACAATGCTACTACAACACCTGCAGAGGAAATGCTATTACAAGACCTGCTGAGGACAAAGCTATTACAACACCTGCAGAGGATAATGCTATTACAACACCTGCAGAGGACAATGCTATTACAACACCTGCTGAGGACAATGCTATTACAACACCTGCAGAGGACAATGTTTTTACAACACCTGCAGAGGACAATGCTATTACAACACCTGCAGAGGACAATGCTATTACAACACCTGCAGAGGACAATGCTATTACAACACCTGCAGAGGACAATGCTATTACAACACCTGCAGAGGACAATTGTCACGATGCCGGCTGGCAGGAGGTGGATCCTCTGTGCCAGAGAGGGATTGGCGTGGACCGTGCTAGTGGACCGGTTCTAAGTTACTACTGGTGTTCACCTGAGCCCGCCGCAAAGCGGGATGGTCTTGCTGCGGCGGTAGTAACCAGGTCGTATCCACTAGCAACGGCTCGACCTCTCTGGCTGCTGAAGATAGGCGCGGTACAAGGGAGTAGACAAAAGCAAGGTCGGACGTAGCAGAAGGTCGGGGCAGGCAGCAAGGATCGTAGTCAGGGGCAACGGCAGGAGGTCTGGAACACAGGCTAGGAACACACAAGGAAACGCTTTCACTAGGCACAAGGGCAACAAGATCCGGCGAGGGAGTGCAGGGGAAGTGAGGTATACATAGGGAGTGCACAGGTGAAGACACTAATTGGAACCACTGCGCCAATCAGTGGCGCAGTGGCCCTTTAAATCGCAGAGACCCGGCGCGCGCGCGCCCTAGGGAGCGGGGCCGCGCGCGCCGGGACAGGACCGAGGGAGAGCGAGTCAGGTACGGAAGCCGGGGTGCGCATCGCGAGCGGGCGCCACCCGCATCGCGAATCGCATCCCGGCTGGAGGCGGTATCGCAGCGCACCCGGTCAGTGGGTCTGACCGGGGCGCTGCCGTAGCGAGGATGTTGCGAGCGCTCCGGGGAGGAGCGGGGACCCGGAGCGCTCGGCGTAACAACAATGCTATTACAACACCTGCAGAGGACAATGCTATTACAACACCTGCAGAGGACAATGCTATTACAACACCTGCAGAGGACAATGCTATTACAACACCTGCAGAGGACAATGCTATTACAACACCTGCAGAGGACAACACTATTACAACAACACCCTTGAATCCCATTAACCCCAATAACATAAAGGATGGAAATGTAAAGTGTATGTTCACAAATGCCAGAATCCTAGCAAATAAAATGGGGGAGCTTGAGGCCTTGATACTGGAGGAACATATTGATATAGTTGGGGTCACTGAGACATGGCTGGTGATATAGTTGGGGTCACTGAGACATGGCTGGACTCCTCACATGACTGGGCTGTCAATCTGCAGGGGTTTACATTGTTTCGCAAGGATAGAATGAACAGAAAAGGTGGTGGAGTCTGTCTGTATGTAAGAAGTGGTATGAAAGTCAATGTGAACGATGCCATAGTGTGTGATGATTCTGAGGATGTGGAATCATTGTGGGTAGAATTACAAAAGGAGGGAAATACTGAAAAAATAATATTTGGGGTAATCTACAGACCCCCTAATATCACTGAAGAGATAGAAGTAGACATGTGCAATTCGGTTCGGCACGAATGTCTAAATTAACGAATTTTACCGTTTTCGTGCATTCGGACCGATCCGAATGCACGAAAACATATTTTGAACATTCCCGAATAGCCACGATAATACGAATAGTAAAGTAATGAATACATTCGTTATTTCCCGTCCATAATGCTGTAAATAACGAATGCATTCGTTATCTGTAAACGAACGTGAAGAATTCATTCTGATAACAAATATAATAAAAAGGATATAGATAGTTTGATTTTTCGGATACATTCGGTATTCGGGTACATTCGGTAAATCTTTTTATTCTTTTTTTGGACTTTAGCGATCCTAAAAAATTATGGAGATACCTTTTTTATAAAAATTTCGTAGGGTATCATAAAAAAATCATAATAAAAAAGATACAGTGGTGATGGAAAAAATTGTATCTAATGAAATGTATCTTTTTTATTATGAAATGTTTATTCATTTTTAAACAGGGATCAATTTATGTGAGCGGGTAAAGCACTAAAAATGTAGCCAACAATAATGAAAATGTATTGTGTGCGTGTTTTTCACTTTTTTTAAAACATTTTTTAGGTAGTACTACTACTCCCAGCATGGAACACACTCTTCCATGATGGGAGTAGTAGTTACCTGTACTAATTGACAGATCGCAGGGGTCCCTTGCGATCATCTTGTATAATGTATAGATGCGCCGGCTGCTCTTCTATGGTCCCCTGCACTCACGTATATGTACACATATTCATATTTCCCGCAGAGCTGTGATTGGCCAGATGGTTCCAGCCAATCACAGCTCTCTGTGAGAAATAGGAATATGTGTATATATACGGCAGTGCAGGGGACCATAGGAGAGCGGCCGCCGCATTCATACATTATACTGGAGGATCGCAGCGGGCGTCAGGAGTGATACCCGCAGTGATCTTTCCTTTACTACAAGTACTAATACTCCCAACATGGAGCACACTCTGCTCCATGCTGGGAACTGTAGTACCTGTATTAATAGACAGATCGCAGCGGTTACACTCGCTGCCATATGTCTATTAATGCAGGTACTACAGCTCCCAGCATGGAGCAGAGTGTGCTCCATGTTGGGAGTATTAGTACCTGCAGTAAGGGACAGATCCCAGGGATGTCACTCCTCCTGACACCCGCTGCGATCCTCCTTATGTGAATGTCGGGATCAGCTGTTCTCAGGGCTACAGAGCCAGGAGAACAGCTGACGCTGAGCCGTAGGTATACATCGTATATCTACTGCCCAGCAAGAACTTACAGTGAGCCTGCAATGTGTATACAGTATACACATTGCTGGCTCACTTAACCCCTTGCTGAGCTCTGCGCTATGCGCAAGCCCAGCAAGGGAAGAGTTAACTTACACTGCTGGACAGTGTAGGTTAACCCTTTGGGCGGTATACACTTTATACAGCTATCTATAGATAGCTGTATACAGTGTATACAGAAGACGAAGTCCAACTTACTTCCCTCGAGTCCCGGGCGGGGTTCGTGTAGCTCCGCCCCCTAGTGATGACGTCATTAGGGGGCGGAGCTACAGAAGGGAACAAGGCTAATTAATCTGAAGCTCTGTTCACATTGTACGTTATGTATAATGTGAACAGACCCTTCTGGCAGTGTCTACCCAGACAGGGAGACTCCAGCTGTTGCTAAACTACAACTCCCAGCATGCCCAGACAGCCAAAGGCTGTCTGGGCATGCTGGGAGTTATAGTTTTGCACCAATTGGTGGCTCCCTGTTTGGGTACACATTGCATCATGGGTGCTCTCCCCAGCGGACAGCGCCAAAAATGTCATAACCAATTTTTTGTGTTTTTTTCTTCTCGTTTCAGATCCGTGTATGCAGAGGATTACTGCGGATTCGATGGATTACGGCGGATTATTTATTTTTTCCTTTAATAAAATGGTTAACGAGGGCTGTGGGGGAGTGTTTTTTTAAATAAAATAATTTTTCCAATGTGTTGTGTTTTTTTTTTTTTATTGAATTTTCAAGGTTAGTAGTGGACGCTGTCTTATTGACGGAATCCATTACTAGGCCAGGGCTTAGTGCTAGCCCCAAAAACAGCTAGCGCTAACCCCCAATTATTACCCCGGTACCCACCGCCACAGGGGTGCCGGGAAGAGCCGGTACCAACAGGCCCGGAGCGTCAAAATGGCGCTCCTGGGCCTAGGCGGTAACAGGCTGGCGTTATTTAGGCTGGGGAGGGCCAGTAACAATGGTCCTCGCCCACCCTGGTAACGTCAGGCTGTTGCTGTTTGGTTGGTATCTGGCTGAGAATGAAAATACGGGGAACCCTATGCGTTTTTTTTTTAAATTTTTTTATTTAAATTTAAAAAAAAAAAACGCATAGGGTTCCCCGTATTTTCATTCTCAGCACAATACCAACCAAACAGCAACAGCCTGACGTTACCAGGGTGGGCGAGGACCATTGTTACTGGCCCTCCCCAGCCTAAATAACGCCAGCCTGTTACCGCCTAGGTCCAGGAGCGCCATTTTTGACGCTCCGGGCCTGTTGGTACCGGCTCTTCCCGGCACCCCTGTGGCGGTGGGTACCGGGGTAATAATTGGGGGTTAGCGCTAGCTGTTTTTGGGGCTATCACTAAGCCCTGGCCTAGTAATGGATTCCGTCAATAAGACAGCTTCCGCTACTAACCCTGAAAATTCAATAAAAATAAATAAAAAACACAACACATTGGAAAAATTATTTTATTTAAAAAAACACTCCCCCACAGCCCTCGTTAACCATTTTATTAAAGGGAAAAAAAATTATCCGCCGTAATCCATCGAATCCGCAGTAATCCTCTGCATACACGGATCTGAAACGAGAAGAAAAAAAAACACAAAAAATTGGTTATGACATTTTTGGCGCTGTCCGCTGGGGAGAGCACCCATGATGCAATGTCTACCCAAACAGGGAGCCACCAATTGGTGCAAAACTACAACTCCCAGCATGCCCAGACAGCCTTTGGCTGTCTGGGCATGCTGGGAGTTGTAGTTTAGCAACAGCTGGAGTCTCCCTGTCTGGGTAGACACTGCCAGAAGGGTCTGTTCACATTATACAAAACGTACAATGTGAACAGAGCTTCAGATAAACTAGCCTTGTTCCCTTCTGTAGCTCCGCCCCCTAATGACGTCACCACTAGGGGGCGGAGCTACACGAACCCGGCCCGGGACTCGAGGGAAGTAAGCTGGACTTCGTCTTCTGTATACACTGTATACAGCTATCTATAGATAGCTGTATAAAGTGTATACCCCACAAAGGGTTAACCTACACTGTCCAGCAGTGTAAGTTAACTCTTCCCTTGCTGGGCTTGCGCATAGCGCACAGCTCAGCAAGGGGTTAAGTGAGCCAGCAATGTGTATACTGTATACACATTGCAAGCTCACTGTAAGTTCTTGCTGGGCAGTAGATATACGATGTATACCTACGGCTCAGCGTCAGCTGTTCTCCTGGCTCTGTAGCCCTGAGAACAGCTGATCCCGACATTCACATAAGGAGGATCGCAGCGGGTGTCAGGAGGAGTGACATCCCTGGGATCTGTCCCTTACTGCAGGTACTAATACTCCCAACATGGAGCACACTCTGCTCCATGCTGGGAGCTGTAGTACCTGCATTAATAGACATATGGCAGCGAGTGTAACTTCGGACACCCGCTGCGATCTGTCTATTAATACAGGTACTACAGTTCCCAGCATGGAGCAGAGTGTGCTCCATGTTGGGAGTATTAGTACTTGTAGTAAAGGAAAGA
Source organism: Hyla sarda (assembly GCF_029499605.1). Lineage (NCBI taxonomy): Eukaryota > Metazoa > Chordata > Amphibia > Anura > Hylidae > Hyla > Hyla sarda. The sequence continues at coordinate 377,451,293 of NC_079193.1, forward strand.
TCACTGCAGGTATCACTCCTGACGCCCGCTGCGATCCTCCTGTATAATGTATGAATGCGGCGGCCGCTCTCCTATGGTCCCCTGCACTGCCGTATATATACACATATTCCTATTTCTCACAGAGAGCTGTGATTGGCTGGAACCATCTGGCCAATCACAGCTCTGCGGGAAATATGAATATGTGTACATATACGTGAGTGCAGGGGACCATAGAAGAGCAGCCGCCGCATCTATACATTATACAAGAGGATCGCAAGGGACCCCTGCGATCTGTCAATTAGTACAGGTAACTACTACTCCCATCATGGAAGAGTGTGTTCCATGCTGGGAGTAGTAGTACTACCTAAAAAATGTTTTAAAAAAAAGTGAAAAACACACACACACTACATTTTCATTATTGTCGGCTACATTTTTAGTGCTTTACCCGCTCACATAAATTGATCCCTGTTTAAAAATGAATAAACTTTTCATAATAAAAAAGATACATTTCGTTAGATACAATTTTTTTCATCACCACTGTATCTTTTTTATTATGATTTTTTTATGATACCCTGCGAAATTTTAATAAAAAAGGTATCTCCATTATTTATTAGGATCGCTAAAGTTCAAAAAAAAAGACTAAAAAGATTTACCGAATGTACCCGAATACCGAATGTATCCGAAAAAAACAACACGAATACCCGAATACCGAATGTATCCGAAAAATCTAAACCGAAAATATTGCCGAACCGAATTTTTTTTCGAAACGAAAAAACAAAACGAAATTAAACGAAAATTTTTCTAGTGCACAAGTCTAGATAGAAGGTCGGCTTCATAAACAAATAGAGAGGGCCGCCCGGGCAGGTACAGTGGTAATAATGGGAGATTTTAACTATCCAGATATAGATTGGGGTCCGGGGTTGGCTAAAACTACAAAGGGGCGACAATTCCTAAATTTATTGCAGGATAATTTTATGGGCCAGTTTGTGGAGGACCCAACAAGAAGTGATGCCTTGTGGGATCTGATCATTTACAACAACGCAGAGCTGGTTGGGAATGTAACTGTGCGGGAAAACCTTGGGAATAGCGACCACAATATAGTTACTTTTGACTTAAAATGTAGAAAACAAAGACAGACGGGGAAAGTAAAAACATATAACTTTAAAAAGGCAAATTTCCCTGGGCTGAGGGCTGCACTACAGGACATAGACTGGGGGGAGGGGTTCTCAAATACTGATACAGAAGGTAAATGGGACATCTTTATATCAACTCTAAATAACTATACAGCTAAATATATACCAAAGGGGAACAAATATAAACGATTAAAACTAAATCCTACATGGCTGACACATGATGTTAAAAGAGCAATAAACAACAAAAAAATAGCCTTCAAAAAATTCAAATCTGATGGGTCAGTGATAACATTTAAACAGTACAAGGAGCTTAATAAAATCTGTAAAAATGTAATAAAAACAGCAAAAATTCAAAATAAGAGACAGGTGGCCAAAGAAAGCAAAACTAATCCTAAATATTTTTTTAGATATATAAATGCAAAAAAACCAAGGACAGAGCATGTAGGACCCCTTAATAATGATAATGGGGAGGTTGTTACAGGCGATCAAGAGAAGGCGGAGCTACTGAATGGGTTCTTTAGTTCTGTATACACTATGGAAGAAGGAGCTGACATTGGCCAGGTCAGTGCTGGTAACACATCATGTACAGGTCAGTGCTGGTAACACATCATGTAATGTACTGAACTGGCTTAATGCAGAGATGGTACAAGGTAAGTTAAGTGATATAAATGTAAGCAAATCTCCAGGACCGGATGGACTACACCCAAGAGTTCTCAGAGAGGAAAGTTCAGTAATATCTGTACCCCTGTTCATGATATTTAGAGATTCTCTGGTGTCTGGTATTGTGCCAAGGGACTGGCGCAAGGCTAATGTGGTGCCAATCTTCAAAAAGGGCTCTAGGTCTTCCCCAGGAAACTATAGACCGGTAAGTTTAACGTGCATTGTGGGTAAATAGTTTGAAGGACTTATAAGGGATTACATACAGGAATACATAGGGGATAATAGTATTATAAGTGATAGCCAGCATGGGTTTACTAAGGATAGAAGTTGTCACCAATCTAATTTGCTTTTATGAAGAGGTGAGTAGAAGCCTTGACAGAGGAATGGCTGTGTATATAGAGGGGGGCTGTGTATATAGAGGGGGGCTGTGTATATAGAGGGGGGGCTGTGTATATAGAGGGGGCTGTGTATATAGAGGGGGCTGTGTATATAGAGGGGGGCTGTGTATATAGAGGGGGCTGTGTATATAGAGGGGGCTGTGTATATAGAGGGGGGGCTGTGTATATAGAGGGGGGCTGTGGATATAGAGGGGGGCTGTGTATATAGAGGGGGCTGTGTATATAGGGGGGGGCTGTGTATATAGAGGGGGGCTGTGTATATAGAGGGGGGCTGTGTATATATAGAGGGGGGCTGTGTATATAGAGGGGGGGCTGTGTATATAGAGGGGGGCTGTGTATATAGAGGGGGCTGTGTATATAGGGGGGGGGCTGTGTATATAGAGGGGGGCTGTGTATATAGAGGGGGGCTGTGGATATAGAGGGGGGCTGTGGATATAGAGGGGGGGCTCTGTATATAGAGGAATGGCTGTGTATATAGAGGGGGGCTGGGTATGTAAAGGGGGGCTCTGTATATAGAGGGGGCTGTGTATATAGAGGGGGCTGTGTATATAGAGGGGGCTGTGTATATAGAGGGGGGCTGTGTATATAGAGGGGGGGCTGTGTATATAGAGGGGGGCTGTGTATATAGAGGAATGGCTGTGGATATAGTGTTTCTGGATTTTGCTAAAGCGTTTGATACTGTCCCTCATAGACGTCTGACAGGTAAGTTAAGGTCTTTGGGTTTGGAAATTTTAGTTTGTAACTGGATTGAACACTGATCATGGATCGTACCCAGAGAGTGGTGGTCAATGATTCGTACTCTGATTGGTCCCCGATTATTAGTGGTGTACCCCAAGGTTCAGTACTGGGACCGCTGTTGTTTAATTTATTTATCAATGATATAGAGGATGGTATTAACAGCTCTGTATATAGAGGGGGGCTGTGTATATAGAGGCAGGCTGGGTATATAGAGGGGGGCTGGGTATATAGAGGGGGCTGTGTATATATAGAGGATGGTAATAACAGCTCTGTTTCTATCTTTGCAGATGACACCAAGCTTTGTAGCACTGTACAGTCTATAGAGGATGTGCATATAAAGGGGGGCTGTGTATATAGAGGGGGGCTGTGTATATAGAGGAGGTGCATAAGTTACAGGATGACTTGGATAGACTAAGTGTCTGGGCATCCACTTGGCAAATGAGGTTCAATGTGGATAAATGTAAAGTTCTGCATCTGGGTACTAATAACCTGCAGCGTCGTATGTCTTAGGGGGGATTAAACTGTCAGAGTCACTGGTAGAGAAGGATCTGGGTGACTTGTAGATCACAGACTACAAAATAGCACAATGTCAGGCTGCTGCTTCCAAAGCCGGCAGGATATTGTCATGTATCAAAAGAGGCCTGGACTCAAGGGACAGGGACATAATACTCCCCCTTTATAAATCATTGGTACGGCCTCACCTGGAATATGCTGTTCAGTTTTGGGCACCAGTCCATAAAAGGGACACTGCGGAGCTGGAAAGGGTGCAGAGACGCGCGACTAAACTAATATGGGGCATGGAACATCTTAGCTATGAGGAGTTATTAAAGGAGTTACAATTGTTTAGTCTTGAGAAGAGACGTTTGAGGGGGGATATGATAAACGTATATAAGTATATAAATGGCCCATACATAAAATATGGAGAAAAACTGTTCCAGGTTAAACTCCCCCAAAGGACGAGGGGGCACTCCCTCCGTCTGGAGAAGAAAAGGTTTAGTCTAAAGGGGCGACACGCCTTCTTTACCGTGAGGACTGTGAATTTATGGAACAGTCTACCTCAGGAACTGGTCACAGCTGGAACAATTTACAGCTTTAAAACAGGATTAGATACATTCCTGGAACAAAATAACATTAATGCTTATGATGAAATATAAAATCTCATCCCTTCCCCAATATCGCGCTACACCCCTACCCCTTAATTCCCTGGTTGAACTTGATGGACATATGTCTTTTTTCGACCGTACTAACTATGTAACTATGTAACAACGGCAGAGGACAACACTATTACAACACCTGCAGAGGACAACACTATTACAACACCTGCAGAGGACAACACTATTACAACACCTGCAGAGGACAATGCTGCTACAACACCGGCCAAGAATTCTGGTTCCTACAACACCTGCAGAGGACATTTCTGCTACAGCACCTGAAGAGGACAAGGCTGCTACAAAACCTGCAGAGGACAATGCTGCTACAACACCTGCAGAGGACAATGCTGCTACAAAACCTGCAGAGGACAATGCTGCTACAGCACCTGCAGAGGACAATGCTGCTACAAAACCTGCAGAGGACAATGCTGCTACAAAACCTGCAGAGGACAATGCTGCTACAGCACCTGCAGAGGACAATGCTGCTACAAAACCTGCAGAGGACAATGCTGCTACAAAACCTGCAGAGGACAATGCTGCTACAAAACCTGCAGAGGACAATGCTGCTACAGCACCTGCAGAGGACAATGCTGCTACAAAACCTGCAGAGGACAATGCTGCTACAGCACCTGCAGAGGACAATGCTGCTACAAAACCTGCAAAGAATACTGCCATCTAAAGAGGGCAATTCTGCTACTACAACTGCAAATAAATACTGCCATCTAAAGGGGACAATGCTGCTACCTACAACACCTGCAGATAATATTGCCACCTAGAGGAGGCAATGCTGCTACAACAACTGCAAAAATATAATGCTATTCATAGAGGAAAATGCTGTTGCATCCCCCCCAATGAATACCGCTGCCTGCACAGGGTTATACTGCTGCCTGCACAGGGTTATACTGCCGTCTGCACAGGGTTATACTGCCGCCTGCACAGGGTTATACTGCCGTCTGCACAGGGTTATACTGCTGCCTGCACAGGGTTATATTCCTGCCTGCACAGGGTTATACTGCTGCCTGCACAGGGTTATACTGCTGCCTGCACAAGGTTATACTGCTGCCTGCCCAGAGTTATATTGCTGCCTGCACAGGGTTATACTGCTGCCTGCACAGGGTTATACTGCTGCCTGCACAGGGTTATACTGCTGCCTGCACAGGGTTATACTGCTGCCTGCACAAGGTTATACTGCTGCCTGCCCAGAGTTATATTGCTGCCTGCACAGGGTTATACTGCTGCCTGCACAGGGTTATACTGCTGCCTGCACAGGGTTATACTGCTGCCTGCACAGGGTTATACTGCTGCCTGCACAGGGTTATACTGCTGCCTGCACAGGGTTATACTGCTGCCTGCCCAGAGTTATATTGCTGCCTGCACAGGGTTATACTGCTGCCTGCACAGGGTTATACTGCTGCCTGCACAGGGTTATATTGCTGCCTGCACAGGGTTATATTGCTGCCTGCACAGGGTTATACTGCTGCCTGCACAGGGTTATACTGCTGCCTGCACAGGGTTATATTGCTGCCTGCACAGGGTTATACTGCTGCCTGCACAGGTTTATATTGCTGCCTGCACAGGGTTATATTGCTGCCTGCACAGAGTTATACTGCTGCCTGCACAGGGTTATACTGTTGCCTGCACAGGGTTATATTGCTGCCTGCACAGGGTTATACTGCTGCCTGGACAGGTTTATATTGCTGCCTGCACAGGGTTATATTGCTGCCTGCACAGGGTTATACTGCTGCCTGCACAGGGTTATATTGCTGCCTGCACAGGGTTATACTGCTGCCTGCACAGGGTTATACTGCTGCCTGCACAGGGTTATACTGCTGCCTGCACAGGGTTATACTGCTGCCTGCACAGGGTTATACTGCTGCCTGCACAAGGTTATACTGCTGCCTGCCCAGAGTTATATTGCTGCCTGCACAGGGTTATACTGCTGCCTGCACAGGGTTATACTGCTGCCTGCACAGGGTTATACTGCTGCCTGCACAGGGTTATACTGCTGCCTGCACAAGGTTATACTGCTGCCTGCCCAGAGTTATATTGCTGCCTGCACAGGGTTATACTGCTGCCTGCACAGGGTTATACTGCTGCCTGCACAGGGTTATACTGCTGCCTGCACAGGGTTATACTGCTGCCTGCACAGGGTTATACTGCTGCCTGCCCAGAGTTATATTGCTGCCTGCACAGGGTTATACTGCTGCCTGCACAGGGTTATACTGCTGCCTGCACAGGGTTATATTGCTGCCTGCACAGGGTTATATTGCTGCCTGCACAGGGTTATACTGCTGCCTGCACAGGGTTATACTGCTGCCTGCACAGGGTTATATTGCTGCCTGCACAGGGTTATACTGCTGCCTGCACAGGTTTATATTGCTGCCTGCACAGGGTTATATTGCTGCCTGCACAGAGTTATACTGCTGCCTGCACAGGGTTATACTGTTGCCTGCACAGGGTTATATTGCTGCCTGCACAGGGTTATACTGCTGCCTGGACAGGTTTATATTGCTGCCTGCACAGGGTTATATTGCTGCCTGCACAGGGTTATACTGCTGCCTGCACAGGGTTATATTGCTGCCTGCACAGGGTTATACTGCTGCCTGCACAGGGTTATACTGCTGCCTGCACAGGGTTATACTGCTGCCTGCACAGGGTTATACTGCTGCCTGCACAGGGTTATACTGCTGCCTGCACAGGGTTATACTGCTGCCTGCACAGGGTTATACTGCTGCCTGCACAGGGTTATACTGCTGCCTGCACAGGGTTATATTGCTGCCTGCACAGGGTTATTCTGCTTGACCACTGCAAAGTATAATGCAGCTAGTGGAGGACAAAGGTGCTGAACCCCTGTAGATTATAATAATATATCAGCAGAGGACAATTCTGCTCCAGTTGCAACAACATAAAAGTCTATTTTTCCTGTTGCTCTGGCAATGATACTGTAGATGTACAGTATGTGGCGGTAGTATGCATCCAATTCTATTCTATCAGTACTGTATGACTTACGTTGTCTACAACAAGTACCAGCATGTCCTCATCATGTTGTCATGTAGCTCTATCCTGACCCAGTGAAGGTGAATACGATACAATATCACTGTAAGATGAGTGACTGTATAAACATCTAAGGTCGGGTGACAGTGAAGAAGGTTATTGGGCGGTAGAATTGTATAATTTACACGAGGAATGGTGAAGATGTCTCATCCTGAGTCCTATATAACCTCATATATCCCTCGGGGCCCAGAAGTATTTACTTTATACTTCTTTGTTCGCGTCGCCCCTGTCGTCCGTAGCTGCCATATGTTACCATACGTCTGTGCATTGTGAGTCATTTGTGGCGGTTTTATATATGACTTATTTATAGGGCTGTGTGTTCGTCGGGACGTGCGGTTTGTTTGGTCATAAAAAGAGAATTTGCTTTTTATTGGGAAGAAGCAGTTATGGGGCGGATTATAAAATGCTGTTACTTTATATGATTTGTAACACTGATCTGCGGTCAGATAGAGAGCCGGACATTTATAGGGAACTGGTGACGGTATAGAACATGTTACATTTATTGTGTCTTAAAAATCCTTAAAATACTAAATCTGCTATTGTTCCGAAAACCGGTCCAGCTTTAAAGGGGTATTCCAGGAAAAACCTTTTTTTTTTTTTTTTTATCTATCAACTGTAAATTACTTCTATTTAAAAATCTTAATCCTTCCAATAATTATCAGCTGCTGAAGTTTGAGTTGTTCTTTTCCATCTGGCAACAGTGCTCTCTGCTGACATCTCTGCTTGTCTTGGGAACTGCACAGAGTAGAAGAGGTTTGCTATGGGGATTTACTTCTACTTTGGACAGTTTACGAGACAGGTGTCATCAGAGAGCACTTAGACAGAAAAGAACAACTCAACTTCAGCAGCTAAAAAGTGCTGAAATGATTAAGATTTTTTAATAGAAGTCATTTACAAATCTTTTTAACTTTCTGGAGCCAGTTGATATATAAAAAAAAGTTTTTCCTGGATAACCCCTTTAAAGGGGTATTCCACTGCGGGCTCCGGGAGTTGTGATGTCACGGCCACGTCCCTCGTGACATCACTCCACGCCCCCTCATTGCAAGTCTATGGAAGAGGGCGTGGCGGCTGCCACGCCCCCTCCCATAGACTTGCATTGAGGGGGCGTGGAGTGACGTCACGATCCCTGCAGGGGTGAAGACTTTCTGGATACGCTGTATATAGTGACCGGGGGTGAAGCCTTTCTGGATACATTGTATAAAGTGACCAGGGGTGAAGACTTTCTGGATACACTGTATATAGTGACCGGGGGTGAAGACTTTCTGGGTACATTGTATATAGTGACTGGGGGTGAAGACTTTCTGGATACGCTGTATATAGTGACCGGGGGTGAAGCCTTTCTGGATACATTGTATAAAGTGACCAGGGGTGAAGACTTTCTGGATACACTGTATATAGTGACCGGGGGTGAAGACTTTCTGGGTACATTGTATATAGTGACTGGGGGTGAAGACTTTCTGGATACATTGTATATAGTGACCGGGGGTGAAGACTTTCTGGATACATTGTATATAGTGACCGGGGAGGAAGACTTTCTGGATACATTGTATATAGTGACTGGGGGTGAAGACATTCTGGATACATTGTATATAGTGACCGGGGGTGAAGACTTTCTGGATACATTGTATATAGTGACTGGGGGTGAAGACTTTCTGTATACATTGTATATAGTGACCAGGGGTGAAGACATTCTGGATACATTGTATATAGTGACTGGGGGTGAAGACTTTCTGTATACATTGTATATAGTGATCGGGGGTGAAGACATTCTGGATACATTGTATATAGTGACAGGGGGGTGAAGACTTTCTGTATACATTGTATATAGTGACCGGGGGTGAAGACTTTCCAAATGTGTTGTATATATACAAAAATAATTTCAAGTTCACATTCTTTAAAGGATTTACAGTCGGCAATAATCGTTAACTTAAGACTCTATAGTAAACCTTTTCCCTCTGCTCACCCTACCCCTGGGGGCACTTTTCCACCAAATGCCCATGTGGCCAGTCATCTCTTTGCCAGTCTACTCCTCCGAGGGTCACAGGAGCCACCATCTACCCATCACCCCGCCCGCCATGACTCTGCTTTCCCAGACCTTCCAGCCGTGACCCTGGTCCCATAATCCCTTGTGCGTCCCTGAATATTGCAGTCCTGACCGGTCTCCGGTCCCCGCTCATCCTGTGATCTCACCGTTCAATTAACACTGAAGAAACTTAATTATCAGGTAGGGAAGGTCCCCGATGGATGACGATGTCAGATCCCCAGGCCCGGGGGCGACTATTAGAGGACGGAGAACATCTGCAATGTGTCTAATCCTATGGAAGGAAACCAGAGCAGGACAAGGTGGGGGGGGGGGGGCATCCGCCATCTCTCCGCCAGGCCCGTTATATATCACTAAATGCAGATTAATGCAACCTCTCAGAATGGCGGGTGGCCTCGGCGGCTCGCCCTTTGTTTCCCTGAGGTAGAACAACGCGACGGATTTCCATTTAAATGGTGATTCTGACACCCGCACCCCCCCCCCGATCCTTTTTACAGGAGGAGAAGCGGAATATTTCCCTCACCTGGGGACGCGGCTCTTTCCCACTTTACCTCTGATATATTTTTCACAGCAGGCCTCTTATTCACTTAATAAAATAAAGAGTTTTTTTTTTTTGCTATTTCGGTTGAGCGAATCCGGCGGCCGAGCAGAAAATAGCCGCGGTAAATTATTCTCTCTGCAACAAAAAAAAAAAAAAAAAAAAGAAGAATATTGTTTTATTTAGGGAAGAGCTGGTGACAAAAAAAAATGACTGAAAAAAAAATTTAAATAAAAAAATTTAAAAAATTAAAAATAAAAATTTAAGGGCAAATATGTTGTATCAGTGGTTGTCAAACTGCGGCCCTTCAGATGTTGCAAAACTACAACTCCCAGCATGCCCGGACAGCCGTTGGCTGTCCGGGCATGCTGGGAGTTGTAGTTTTGCCACATCTGGAGGGCCGTGATTTGGAGATGGCTTTCTGAATGCGAAGGGAGACGAAGGCTGTATAGCGGTATTATTTCGGGCACTGGAGTGCAGTATTATGTAGTCTTTACATAGCAGGATTGTATGGGCTTTGTGTTGTGGTATTCATTAGTGTATATTTAGCAGTGTTGCTTGTATTTTGGTATCATTTAATCTATCTAGCAGTATTATATGCACACTGTATGATGGTATTATTTAGTCTCTTTACAGCAGTATTATATGCACACTGTATGATGGTATTATTTAGTCTTTATATAGCAGTATTATATGCACACTGTATGATGGTATTATTTAGTCTCTATATAGCAGTATTATATTCACACTGTATGATGGTATTATTTAGTCTCTATATAGCAGTATTATATGCACACTGTATGATGGTATTATTTAGTCTTTATATAGCAGTATTATATGCACACTGTATAATGGTATTATTTAGTCTCTATATAGCAGTATTATATGCACACTGTACGATGGTATTATTTAGTCTCTATATAGCAGTATTATATGCACACTGTACGATGGTATTATTTAGTCTCTATATAGCAGTATTATATGCACACTGTATGATGGTATTATTTAGTCTCTATATAGCAGTATTATATGCACACTGTATGATGGTATTATTTAGTCTCTATATAGCAGTATTATATGCACACTATATGATGGTATTATTTAGTTTCTATATAGCAGTATTATATGCACACTGTACGATGGTATTATTTAGTCTCTATATATCAGTATTATATGCACACTGTATGATGGTATTATTTAGTCTCTATATAGCAGTATTATATGCACACAATATGATGGTATTATTTAGTTTCTATATAGCAGTATTATATGCACACTGTACGATGGTATTATTTAGTCTTTATATAGCAGTATTATATGCACACTGTATGATGGTATTATTTAGTATTTATATAGCAGTATTATATGCACACTGTATGATGGTATCATTTAGTCTCTGTATATCAGTATTATATGCACACTGTATGATGGTATTATTTAGTCTCTATATAGCAGTATTATATGCACACTGTATGATGGTATTATTTAGTCTCTATATAGCAGTATTATATGCACACTGTATGATGGTATTATTTAGTCTATATATAGCAGTATTATATGCACACTGTATGATGGTATTATTTAGTCTTTATATAGCAGTATTATATGCACACTGTATAATGGTATTATTTAGTCTCTATATAGCAGTATTATATGCACACTGTATGATGGTATCATTTAATCTCTGTATAGCAGTATTATTTGCACACTGTATGATGGTATTATTTAGTCTCTATACAGCAGTATTATATGCACACTGTATGATGGTATTATTTAGTCTCTACATAGCAGTATTATATGCACACTGTATGATGGTATAATTAGGTCTCTATATAGCAGTATTATATGCACACTATATGATGGTATTATTTAGTCTCTATATAGCAGTATTATATGCACACTGTATGATGGTATTATTTAGTCTCTATATAGCAGTATTATATGCACACTGTATGATGGTATTATTTAGTCTCTATATAGCAGTATTATATGCACACTGTATGATGGTATTATTTAGTTTCTATATATCAGTATTATATGCACACTGTATGATGGTATTATTTAGTCTCTATATAGCAGTATTATATGTACACTGTATGATGGTATTATTTAGTCTCTATATAGCAGTATTATATGCACACTGTATGATGGTATTATTTAGTCTCTATATATCAGTATTATATGCACACTGTATGATGGTATTATTTAGTCTCTATATAGCAGTATTATATGCACACTATATGATGGTATTATTTAGTTTCTATATAGCAGTATTATATGCACACTGTACGATGGTATTATTTAGTCTTTATATAGCAGTATTATATGCACACTGTATGATGGTATTATTAAGTATTTATATAGCAGTATTATATGCACACTGTATGATGGTATCATTTAGTCTCTGTATATCAGTATTATATGCACACTGTATGATGGTATTATTTAGTCTCTATATAGCAGTATTATATGCACACTGTGTGATGGTATTATTTAGTCTCTATATAGCAGTATTATATGCACACTGTATGATGGTATTATTTAGTCTCTATATAGCAGTATTATATGCACACTGTATGATGGTATTATTTAGTTTCTATATATCAGTTTTATATGCACACTGTATGATGGTATTATTTAGTCTCTATATAGCAGTATTATATGCACACTGTATGATGGTATTATTTAGTCTCTATATAGCAGTATTATATGCACACTGTATGATGGTATTATTTAGTTTCTATATAGCAGTATTATATGCACACTGTACGATGGTATTATTTAGTCTTTATATAGCAGTATTATATGCACACTGTATGATGGTATTATTTAGTATTTATATAGCAGTATTATATGCACACTGTATGATGGTATCATTTAGTCTCTGTATATCAGTATTATATGCACACTGTATGATGGTATTATTTAGTCTCTATATAGCAGTATTATATGCACACTGTATGATGGTATTATTTAGTCTCTATATAGCAGTATTATATGCACACTGTATGATGGTATTATTTAGTCTCTATATAGCAGTATTATATGCACACTGTATGATGGTATTATTTAGTTTCTATATATCAGTTTTATATGCACACTGTATGATGGTATTATTTAGTCTCTATATAGCAGTATTATATGCACACTGTATGATGGTATTATTTAGTCTCTATATAGCAGTATTATATGCACACTGTATGATGGTATTATTTAGTCTCTATATAGCAGTATTATATGCACACTGTATGATGGTATTATTTAGTCTCTATATAGCAGTATTATATGCACACTGTATAATGGTATTATTTAGTCTCTATATAGCAGTATTATATGCACACTGTACGATGGTATTATTTAGTCTCTATATAGCAGTATTATATGCACACTGTACGATGGTATTATTTAGTTTCTATATATCAGTATTCTATGCACACTGTACGATGGTATTATTTAGTCTTTATATATCAGTATTATATGCACACTGTATGATGGTATTATTTAGTCTCTATATAGCAGTATTATATTCACACTGTATGATGGTATTATTTAGTCTCTATATAGCAGTATTATATGCACACTGTATGATGGTATTATTTAGTCTTTATATAGCAGTATTATATGCACACTGTATAATGGTATTATTTAGTCTCTATATAGCAGTATTATATGCACACTGTATGATGGTATCATTTAATCTCTGTATAGCAGTATTATTTGCACACTGTATGATGGTATTATTTAGTCTCTATACAGCAGTATTATATGCACACTGTATGATGGTATTATTTAGTCTCTACATAGCAGTATTATATGCACACTGTATGATGGTATAATTAAGTCTCTATATAGCAGTATTATATGCACACTATATGATGGTATTATTTAGTCTCTATATAGCAGTATTATATGCACACTGTATGATGGTATTATTTAGTCTCTATATAGCAGTATTATATGCACACTGTATGATGGTATTATTTAGTCTCTATATAGCAGTATTATATGCACACTGTATGATGGTATTATTTAGTTTCTATATATCAGTATTATATGCACACTGTATGATGGTATTATTTAGTCTCTATATAGCAGTATTATATGTACACTGTATGATGGTATTATTTAGTCTCTATATAGCAGTATTATATGCACACTGTATGATGGTATTATTTAGTCTGTATATATCAGTATTATATGCACACTGTATGATGGTATTATTTAGTCTCTATATAGCAGTATTATATGCACACTATATGATGGTATTATTTAGTTTCTATATAGCAGTATTATATGCACACTGTACGATGGTATTATTTAGTCTTTATATAGCAGTATTATATGCACACTGTATGATGGTATTATTTAGTATTTATATAGCAGTATTATATGCACACTGTATGATGGTATCATTTAGTCTCTGTATATCAGTATTATATGCACACTGTATGATGGTATTATTTAGTCTCTATATAGCAGTATTATATGCACACTGTATGATGGTATTATTTAGTCTCTATATAGCAGTATTATATGCACACTGTATGATGGTATTATTTAGTCTCTATATAGCAGTATTATATGCACACTGTATGATGGTATTATTTAGTTTCTATATATCAGTTTTATATGCACACTGTATGATGGTATTATTTAGTCTCTATATAGCAGTATTATATGCACACTGTATGATGGTATTATTTAGTCTCTATATAGCAGTATTATATGCACACTGTATGATGGTATTATTTAGTCTCTATATAGCAGTATTATATGCACACTGTATGATGGTATTATTTAGTCTCTATATAGCAGTATTATATGCACACTATATGATGGTATTATTTAGTTTCTATATAGCAGTATTATATGCACACTGTACGATGGTATTATTTAGTCTTTATATAGCAGTATTATATGCACACTGTATGATGGTATTATTTAGTATTTATATAGCAGTATTATATGCACACTGTATGATGGTATCATTTAGTCTCTGTATATCAGTATTATATGCACACTGTATGATGGTATTATTTAGTCTCTATATAGCAGTATTATATGCACACTGTATGATGGTATTATTTAGTCTCTATATAGCAGTATTATATGCACACTGTATGATGGTATTATTTAGTCTCTATATAGCAGTATTATATGCACACTGTATGATGGTATTATTTAGTTTCTATATATCAGTTTTATATGCACACTGTATGATGGTATTATTTAGTCTCTATATAGCAGTATTATATGCACACTGTATGATGGTATTATTTAGTCTCTATATAGCAGTATTATATGCACACTGTATGATGGTATTATTTAGTCTCTATATAGCAGTATTATATGCACACTGTATGATGGTATTATTTAGTCTCTATATAGCAGTATTATATGCACACTGTATAATGGTATTATTTAGTCTCTATATAGCAGTATTATATGCACACTGTACGATGGTATTATTTAGTCTCTATATAGCAGTATTATATGCACACTGTACGATGGTATTATTTAGTTTCTATATATCAGTATTCTATGCACACTGTACGATGGTATTATTTAGTCTTTATATATCAGTATTATATGCACACTGTATGATGGTGTTATTTAGTCTCTATATAGCAGTATTATATTCACACTGTATGATGGTATTATTTAGTCTCTATATAGCAGTATTATATGCACACTGTATGATGGTATTATTTAGTCTTTATATAGCAGTATTATATGCACACTGTATAATGGTATTATTTAGTCTCTATATAGCAGTATTATATGCACATTGTACGATGGTATTATTTAGTCTCTATATAGCAGTATTATATGCACACTGTACGATGGTATTATTTAGTTTCTATATAGCAGTATTATATGCACACTGTACAATGGTATTATTTAGTTTCTATATAGCAGTATTATATGCACACTGTATGATGGTATTATTTAGTCTCTATATAGCAGTATTACATGCACACTGTATGATGGTATTATTTAGTCTCTATATAGCAGTATTATATGCACACTGTATGATGGTATTATTTAGTCTTTATATAGCAGTATTATATGCACACTGTATGATGGTATTATTTAGTCTCTATATAGCAGTATTATATGCACACTGTACAATGGTATTATTTAGTCTCTATATAGCACTATTATATGCACACTGCATGATGGTATTATTTAGTCTTTATATAGCAGTATTATATGCACACTGTATGAGGGTATTATTTAGTTTCTATATAGCAGTATTATATGCACACTTTATGATGGTATTATTTAGTCTCTATATAGCACTATTATATGCACACTGTATGATGGTATTATTTAGTCTCTATATAGCAGCATTATATGCACACTGTACAATGGTATTATTTCGTCTCTATATAGCATTATTATATGCACACTGTATGATGGTATTATTTAGTCTTTATATAGCAGTATTATATGCACACTGTATGAGGGTATTATTTAGTTTCTATATAGCAGTATTATATGCACACTTTATGATGGTATTATTTAGTCTCTATATAGCACTATTATATGCACACTGTATGATGGTATTATTTAGTCTCTATATAGCAGCATTATATGCACACTGTACAATGGTATTATTTAGTCTCTATATAGCACTATTATATACACACTCTATGATTGTATTATTCAATCTCTATATAGCAGTATTATATGCACACTGTATGATGGTATTATTTAGTCTTTATATAGCAGTATTATATGCACACTGTATGATGGTATTATTTAGTTTCTATATAGCAGTATTATATGCACACTTTATGATGGTATTAGTTAGTCTCTATATAGCAGTATTATATGCACACTGCATGATGGTATTATTTAGTCTCTATATAGCATTATTATAGTATTATTTTTCCATATAACATGGGCTTGGTATTGTTAAGTAATTATTTAGTACTATTTCTTGGGCTCTGTATTATGGTATTATATAGTCTCTGTATAGTAGTATAGGGGCAACATATTGTAATATTATTTAGTCTCTGTATAGCAGTATTACTTGAGCACTATATAGTAATTTTATTTAGTCCCTTTATATTAGTTTTACACACTGCTCAAAAACATAAAGGGGACACTAAGATAACGCATCCTAGATCTGAATGAACTAATCGTATGAAATACTTTCCTCTTTACATAGTTGAATGCGCTGACAACAAAATCATCACATTATCAATGGAAATCAAATGTATTAACCCCTGGAGGTCTGGATATGGAGTCACTCAAAATCACAGTGGAAAACCCCACTACAGGCTGATCCAACTTTATGTAATGTCCTTAAAACAAGTCACAATGAGGCTCAGTAGTGTGTGCGGCCTCCACGTGCCCGTATGACCTCCCTACAACGCCTGGGCATGCTCCTGATGAGGTGGAGGATGGTCTCCTGAGGGATGTCCTCCCAGACCTGGACTAAAGCATCCGCCAACTCCTGGACAGTCTGTGGTAGATGGAGTGAGACGTCCCAGATGTGCTCAACCGGATTCAGGGGAACGGGCGGCCAGTCCATAGCATCAATGCCTTCCTCTTGTAGGAACTGCTGACACACTCCAGCCACATGAGGTCTAGCATTGTCTTGTATTAGGAGGAACCCAGGGCCAACCGCACAAGCATATGGTCTCACAAGGGGTCTGAGGATCTCATCTCGGTACCTAATGGCAGTCAGGCTACCTCTGGCAAGCACATGGAGGGCTGTGCGCCCCCCCCCAAAGAAATGCCACCCCACACTATTACTGACCCACCGCCAAACTGGTAATGCTGGAAGAAGTTGCAGGCAGCAGAATGTTCTCCACGGCGTCCCTCTAGACTCTGTCACGTCTGTCACATGTGCTCAGTGTGAACCTGCTTTCATCTGTGAAGAGCACTGGGCGCCAGTGGTTAATTTGCCAATCTTGGTGTTCTCTGGCAAATGCCAAATGTCCTGCACGGTGTTGGGCTGTAAGCACAACCCCCACCTGTGGATGTCGGGCCCTCATACCACCCGCATGGAGTCTGTTTCTGACTGTTTGAGTGGACACATGCACATTTGTGGCCTGCTGGAGGTCATTTTGCAGGGCTCTGGCAGTGCTCCTCCTGCTACTCCTTGCACAAAGGCGGAGGTAGCGGTCATGCTGCTGGGTTGTTGCCCTCCTACTGCCTCCTCCACGTCTCCTGATGTACTGGCCTGTCTCCTGGTAGCGCCTCCATGCTCTGGACACTACACTGACAGACATAGCAAACCTTCTTGCCACAGCTCGCACTGATGTGACATCCTGGATGAGCTGCACTACTGTCTCATGCTACCACTAGAGTGAAAGCACCGCCAGCATTCAAAAGGGACCAAAACATCAGCCAGGAAGCATAGGAACTGAGAAGTGGTCTGTGGTCACCACCTGCAGAACCACTCCTTTATTGGTGGTGTCTTGCTAATTGCCTATAATTTCCACCTGTTGTCTGTTCCATGTGAAATTGATTGTCAATCAGTGTTCTTCCTGAGTGGACAGTGGGATCTCACACAAGTGTCAGTGACTTGGAGTTACATTGTGTTGTATAAGTGTTCACTTTATTTTTTTGAGCAGTGGATGAACATTGTATGATGGTATTGTTTTGCAATAATACATGGGCTTTGCATTGTGGTATTATTTATTATATATTTTGCAATATTACTTGGGCTCTGTGTTGTGGTATTATGTAGCCTCTATTTAGCAGTGTTATATGGGTACTGTATTGTGGAATAATTTAGTGTCTGCATGGAAGAGGGGCAATGTATTTTGGCATTTTTTTGTCTATGTATAACAGTATTTTCTTGCCACTATATTGTGGTATTATTTAGTCCCTCTTTGTCACTGTATTGTGGTATTTTTTTACCCTGTTTATAGCAGTACTTTATCTGGCCACTGTATTGTGTTATTAGAACATCTGTATAGCAGTATTATTTGGACATTGTACTTTGGTATTATTTAGCCTTCGTATTGCAGTATTTTCTGGGCACTGCATTGTGGTATTTTTAGTCTCTGTAATGCAGTTCTATTTGAGCACTATTTTGTGGCATTATTTAGTTCATGTAAAGCAGTGTTATTTGGGTACTTATTGTGTTATTTAGCCATTTCATAACGGTATTTTCTGATCACTGTATTGCGGTATTTTTATTCTCTGTATAGCAGTATTATTTGAGCACTGCTTTGCAGTATCTTTATTGTCTGTATTTATTCTCAGTATTATTTGAGCACTGTTTTGTGGTATTTTTATTGTCTGTATTTATTCTCAGTATTATTTGAGCACTGTTTTGTGGCATTATTAAGTTTATGTATGGCAGTATTATTTTTGTATTTAGTGTAATTTAGCGATAGCATAGCGGTATTTTCTTGGCGCTGTATTGTGGTATTATCTAACTGGAGTCACGTCTTCATGGATCTGTTTGGTGCCTTTGCTGCAGGTTCCATAAAATAATACCTGAAAATATGAGAACACACTGCGCTGTTTTATCTGGTAAAATGGCAGAAACCGTAATTGAAACCCAATATACTCCATTAAAATCTATGGGGTTCGTTGGGCGCTATTTGTCCCCACTGGGCAAAGGATTCGCTTATTTGTGTGTTTTATTATATATTGCAATTTTACAACAGCTGGAGGCACTCTGCTTTTTGAAACACTGCCATAGGGCCTGCCTTGGATGAATATTAAAGGCGTACTCCGCCCCTTAAAATCTTATATCTCGGCTGCGGCACCCCAGACATTCAGTGCACGGAGCGAACTTCGATGACTGGCGATGCAGTGCGGAGGCTCGTGACGCCACAGCCATACCCCCTCAATGCAAATCTGTGGGAGGGTCGTCACAACCCCTCCCATAGACTTGCATTAAGGGGGCGTGACCGTGACTTAGCAAGTGGGGCGCGGATGTGAGATCACAAGCTTCCGAAGCTGAACCTGACCCTCTTAACGAACGCCGGGTGCACCACGGAAATCACAGGGGTCCCAAGCGGCGGGACCCACGCGATCAGACATCTTATCCCCTATCCTTTAGATCAGTGGTCTCCATCCTGCAGAACTCCAGATGTTGCAAAACTACAACTCCCAGCATGCCCGGACAGCCGTTGGCTGTCCGAGCATGCTGGGAGTTGTAGTTTTGCAACATCTGGAGGTCCGCAGGTTGAAGACCACTGCTTTAGATAGAGGATAAGATGTCTAGGGACGGAGTATCCCTTTAAAGGGGGACTCTGGTGGAAAACTTTTTTTTTTTTTTAATCAACTGGTGCCAGAAAGTTAAACAGATTTGTAAATCACTACTTTTAAAGAATCTTAATCCTTCCAGCACTTATTAGCTGCTGAATACTACAGAGGAAATTATTTTCTTTTTTGAGCACAGTGCTCTCTGCTGACATCTCTGTCCATTTTAGGAACTGTCCAGAGCACCATATGTTTTCTATGGGGATTTTCTCCTACTCTGGACAGTTCTTAAAATGGACAGAGATGTCAGCAGAGAGCATCAGGGTCATGATGTCAGCAGAGAGCTCTGTGTTCAAAAAAGAAAATCATTTCCTATGTAGTATTCAGCAGCTAATAAATACTGGAAGGATTAAGCTTTTTTAATAGAAGTAATTTACAAATCTGTTTATAACTTTCTGGCACCAGTTGATTAAAAAAAAAAACTGAATAAAAAATAAATAAAAAATTTCACCGGAGTACGGTACTCCGACGAAAACCTTTTTTCTTTTAAATCAACTGGTGGCAGAAAGTTAAGCATATTTGTAAATTACTTCTATTAAAAATCTTAATCCTTCCTGTACTTATTAGCTGCTGAATACTACAGAGGAAATTCTTTTCTTTTTGGAATGCTCTCTGAAGACATCACGACCACAGTTCTCTCAGCTGACGTTATTAAAATAATAATAACGCTTTATTTATTGTTGTCCTTAGTGGGATTTGAACCCAAGTCCCCAGCACTGCAAGGCAGCAGTGCTAACCACTGAGCCACCATGCTACCCTTAGCATAAATCTGCTATGCACGGTTGCTAAAATGGACAGAGATGTCAGCAGAGAGAACTGTGCTCGTGATGTCATCAGTGTTCCAAAAAGAAAGGAATTTCCTCTGTAGCATTAAGCAGCTAATAAGTACTGGAAGGATTAAGATTTTTTTATAGAAGTAATTTACAAATATGTTTAACTTTCTGCCACCAGTTGATTTAAAAGAAAAAAGGTTTTCCCCGGAGTACCCCTTTAAGAAGAGCCACTTGTCCAGCATCCATTGCTGAGCGTTCCGTCAATGACCTCTACAAGGTGTTGAAGGTCGCCGCGGACTTGCTCAGCTTTTACATTTTACATAACTTCACAGATTTATGCAGCGAGGGACCAAATACCCAAATGCAGTTTGCATCATGATGAAACACAGACTCGATTTCCTCTAATGCATTCCGCTTTTTTATTTATGGTTTTTGCAAAGGAAAAATACAAAGTATCAGAATATCATTATTATCACTCTATGAGAGATGAAATGACAAGAGCACATACAGTAATAGGCCTAATGGATGTAAATAGGGCCTATTACGTTAAGCCATATATTACTCAACAGAGACAAAAAAAATTAAAGTGTAGAGAGAACATTCTAGTCATATAAACCTTATAGTCATTTAAAGTTGAAAATAGACTTTTAACTAAGAATGTGCTGACATAAGAGAACTGTGGAGTAAACTGAACACAACGAAAGGGGAAAAGAATAAAAACTACAAAAAACGAGAAAAGTTAATATAAGGTAATGGGAAAGTACGGGATGGAAGGTTTTAACTACTGCTAATAATGCAAAGCCCCTTGTTGGTACTTTTGTATATTATCCTGCAATTAAATAGCTTGAGCAGTCCGCCATCTACTGCACACTTCAACAAACTGAGCAGTGACTAAAGCTGGGAAAGGAGGAGTTTTGTGATATGTGCTCATGGCCATATTGGATTCTTCAGTTCCTGCAGAGCAAGTAGAGATTAAGGACAGAGAGGGATAGCCTGTGTGGGGTCCTGGTTCAAAGAGTGCTGCAGAAGTTAAAGGGGTACTCCGCCCCTAGACATCATATCCCCCGGCCGCTGGGGACCCCCGGGATCTCGGCTGCAGCATCCACCTGTTGCGGCTTCCGGAAACACTGGAGGCTTCGGCTCCCGACCACGGTGACGTGAGATCGTGACGTCACGACTCCGCCCCCGTGTGACGTCACGCCCCGCCCCTCAATGCAAGTCAATGGGAGGGGGCGTCATGATCTCCCATCACCGCGGTCGTGAGGCGTTAGGATGAGAGCCTCCAGCGCTGCCGGAAGCCGCAACAGGTGGGTGCTGCAGCCGAGATCCCGGGGGTCCCCGTCTAGGGGCGGAGTACTCTTTAATAGGAATCTGCAAGCAGATTGAACAAGAGCCAGTGCAGGTAGCAGGAAAGCCTCTGTGAGCAGTGAAGATAATTTAAAGCTAGACTGACCTGCTTTATCACCTGTGTAAGGGTAAGCCTAAAACCTTCTTCTCTGTCCCACAACTCACATATAGATTTAAAGACCTTGAGATCCATTTGCAGATATACCGACAGATTCAGCCTACTGCAAGTAACACTGTGGAGAAAAACTTTGTACATCCATTAACTGAACCAGCTGAAGGTACCCAATGGCTGCTATGGCTAGGGTTGTGGTGAGCCGCAGGTGTGCTTGCGGGTGGGTGAGACCTATTTACACTTTGCATTTGTCTGATTTTGTGCTATATTTTTTTCCCCTCAGAGGAGCAGGACTATATAGACCAAAAGACCCATTATCACTTGGGGCCCTCCTAGCTTCTGTGAGGAACCCTACAAATCTTTGATTGTCAGTTATACAGAAGTGAAAATTCCTTCTATTAAAAAATCTTAACCCTTCCAGTGCTTCTCAAGTGATGTATACTACAGAGGATATTGAGTAGTTGAGGGGGGGGACTGATGTCCTCTTGGCACAATCTGTGCGTCTTCTACCATTGTACCAGCACATGGGAGTTTAGGATTGACTTGTGGAGCCCTCGGGCTTCATGGCCTACAGAGCTGGGGAACCACAAGTACAAGCAACACTGCAGGTGCTTTCCCAGCTTCTACAGTTTGTATGGTAAAACAATTACTTATTATTATTACTGCTATTATCATCATTACTACTACAATCTTAATTGTCACTGCTACCACTATTATTATTGCTACTACTATTACCATTAAAATTACTACTCCTACTACTATTACCATTATTATTACTACTACTATTACCATTATTATTACTACTACAATCATAATTGTCACTGCCACCACTACTATTATTACTACTACTATTACCATTATTATTACTACTACAATCATAATTGTCACTGCCACCACTACTATTATTACTACTACTATTACCATTATTATTACTACTACTATTACCATTATTATTACTACTACTATTACCATTATTATTACTACTACAATCATAATTGTCACTGCCACCACTACTATTATTACTACTACTATTACCATTATTATTACTACTACTACTACTACTACTACTATTACTATTATGATTACTACTCCTACTACTATTACTATTACCATTATTATTACTACTACAATCATAATTGTCACTGCCATCACTACTATTATTACTACTACTATTACCATTATAATTACTACTCCTACTACTCTTACTACTACTATTACTACTAATACTACTACTACTATTACTACTAATACTACTACTACTATTACTACTAATACTACTACTACTATTACCATTACAATTACTACTCCTACTACTGTTACTACTACTATTACTACTACTATTATTACTACTTCTACTATTAAAGGGTACCTCTCATCAAATAAACTTTTGATATATTTTAGATTAATGAATGTTGAATAACTTTCCAATAGCATGTTAAGGAAAAATATGCTTCTTTCTATTGTATTTTTCCCAATCAGTCCTGTCAGCAAGCATTTCTGACTCATGCTGGAGTCCTAAACACTCAGAGCTGCCAGCCTGCTTTGTTCACAGCCGAACAGGCTGTGAACAAAGCAGGCTGGCAGCTCTGAGTGTTCTCCTTTGTGAACAAAGCAGACTGGCAGCTCGTAGTGTTTAGGACTCCAGCATGAGTCTGAAATGCTTGCTGCCAGGACTGGTAGGGAGACCCCTAGTGGTCATTTCTTCAAAGTGGAAAATTAAATAGAAAGAAGCATATTTTTTTAATAACATGCAATTGTAAAGTTATTCTGCATACATTAATCTATAATATATCAAAAGTTTTTTTGATGAGAGGTACCCTTTAAGGAAAAACACAAAAAGGAAAAATAGCCAGTACAATACACGGGTATACAAATACAAAGTATACAAAAAGGCCATATGCCCAGCAGAGGTGAGGGGATTAAGCATGTTAGGGACCCATCCGACAAGAGGCCACCTCCGCGTTGTGGATGGGGGACTCGTTTTGATCAAATATTGCGCTAAGAGCCTCTATTTTTTTCACCAAGAGTGCTGCTGCAACCTTCCTTTTTGTATACTACTACTATTAACATTATTATTACTACTACAATCTTTCCTGACAATATCACCACTACTATTATTACTACTACTCCTCCTCCTACTCCTACTACTACTACTACTACTACTACTACTACTACTATTACCATTAATATTATTACTGCAATCATTACTACCACTACCACCACTACTACTCCTGCTCCGTTTACCATCATCATTACTACTACAATCATTATTGAAACTACCACCATTACTGTTATAACTACTACTACTACTACTACCATTTTTCCCATTGTTATTATTATTACTACTATTACTATTTTTGTTACTACTTCAATCATTCCTGCCACTACCAATGTTTTTACCACCACTACTGCTACAACCACTATTACTGCTACTTTTACACAACTTTTTCTATTACTACTCCTACTACTACTATTACTACTACTGTTTCTAACACCACTCCTACTATTAAAGGGGTAGTCCAGTGGTGAAAAACGTATCCCCTATCCTAAGGATAAGGGATAAGTTTGAGATCGCGGGGGGTCCGACCGCTGGGGCCCCCTGCGATCTCTCTGTACAGGGCCCTGGCTCTCCGGCCAGATAGCGGGTGTCGACCCCCGCATGAAGCGGCGGCCGACACACCCCCTCAATACATCACTATGGCAGAGCCGGAGATTGCCGAAGGCAGCACTTCGGCTCTGCCATAGAGTTGTATTGAAGGGGCGTGTCGGCCGCCGCTTCGTGCGGAGGTCGACACGCCCCCTTCCCGCGGGCTGTCGGGGCTCCGTACAGGAGATCGCAGGGGGCCCCAGCAGTCGGACCCCCCGATATCTGCAACTTATCCCCTATCGTTAAGATAGGGGATAAGTTGTTCACCACTGAGTCACCACTGGACTACTCCTTTAATACTACTTTTATCACCACCACTACTACTATTACAACAACAACCCTCACCACTAGTATTACTACTAAAACTACCACCATTACTATTTCTTACTACTACTTCCCTCACTAGTGCTTACTAATACTACTACCACCACCACCACCACCAAACATAGCTTACACATTCCAAGAACAGTGCCATACTTGTCCACAGGTTGTGTATGGTACTGCAGCTTAGTTCCATTGATGTTAAAGAAGAACTCTGGGAAAATAAAAATTACCTTTATATAGCTGCACATATTAAAGTTATATAACTTTGCAAGTGTCATCTTTGCTGAGCACATACCCTGTTTCTCTCAGCTTTTCCTCCGGGCAGGAAGTCCAGTAGATCTTATCACACATGATAACTAGCGTCTACTTGTAGAATACATGCCACACTCTTTTCTCCTCAGGTCAGAGAGCCTAGCTTCAGTGTGCTGTGTGTGATAGTCTCTGATTGGCTGAGGCACACACACCTTCCTCATCTATATTCACTGCTCACCCTTCTTATGGCAGCCCCTCCCTGCAGCTTACGCAGGAAACAAGCGCAGGGGCTCATGGGTTGTGTCAATTTTCAAAGGCTGTTTACGGGGGCTATTGGATTCCAAATCACCTGGGATGCATTATTTAAGTTATAATTTTTTATCACTTTTGGCTGAATATCTCCTTTACGGGAGTAGTGTAGCAGTTTTTTTTTTTATTATGCCATTGTGCCCGGCCTACAAAAAGTAAAAAAAATAATCTTTGACTCACATTCCTCCATTCATTATTCGCGCTTATATAGCTCTTTGGTCCTTCGGTCTTCTTCCTGCTTCCGTGTGCACGGATCGTCACGCTGCGATTAGCGTGTCACCAGCCACAGCGATTTTCTGCAGTGAGAAGGCGGGGCTGGGCAGCATGGAGAAGGCAGAGCTCAGGCTCCTTAGATGATACTGCACTCAGCCTATCATTGCAGCCGGCGATACGCTGATGGCAGTGTGATGATTCGTTCACACAGAAACAGGAAGAAGACCGGGACCGAAGGACCGAAGAGCTATATAGGCGCAACAGGGGATTGACAGAGGGTGAGTTAATGTTTGTTTTTCTACTTTTTGTAGCCTGGGCACAATGGCATAATAAAAAAAAATTGCTACACTGCTCCTTTAAAGGAAAATGGTCACCCGTTCACCCACACTAAACCCAATGCACGGGTCATAGTGCGGGGGAACAGGAGACCGATGCGGGGTCTCTGACTAATATACAAACCTGCAGTCTGGTGCCCGGTCCCTCTGAAGATTGGCTTCTTTCTGCGCTGAATTGCGCACAGGACGTTGTCCCGCCGTCTGGATTTAAATATTCATGGTCGCTAGTCATGTAGGCAACAGCAGTCACGTGACCAGCAGCCATGAATATTCAAATCCTGTCGGGGGGCTCGCCTTCAGTGTGCAATTCAGCGCAGAAAGAAGCCGATCTTCAGAGGAATTGGGACTGCAGGTATGTAGATTAGTCAGAGACCCCGCATCGGTCTTCTGTTCCCACGCACTATAAACCGGTGTATTGGGTTTAGTGTGGGTGAACGGGTGACCGTTTTCCTTTAATAAGACTCCAATAGTTGACATGATCTGTGCACAGTTGTGGCGCTGTTGTTACCCAATGCTGTTACCCAATTCCTTCAGAACAGTGCTCTCCCAGATGTGGCAAAACTACAACTCCCATCATGTTCAGCTGTCTGGGCATGATGGGGGTTGTAGTTTTGCAACGACTCGGGGGGCACAGTTTGGAGACCATTGGTTTAGAAGAAAAAGTAGAAAGATTGAGATTTGAACATTCTATTATAAAGGCGCATGCTGGTTCACATCCATCACCGTCTGGCTCTGCCATTAATTTCGCAAGAGACGCGGCACAAAATGATTATTCTTACTATAAGCCCGAGTCCTGCGAGTGAAGAAAAAGCTCTCAGTTGATTTGCAAATTCTATTTTTTTTTTCTTTTTCCAATTTTTGCTCAGACAATGGAAATGTTCCAGAGAAACTCGTCCTCTCCCGATAGTAACAATAGATGCTGAGAGATAACTGGAAGGAAGATCAATAAAGAAGAATGGCCGGGCGATCGATAAACCTCGCTTTAATTGTGACTGCTTATTCAATGGCTCTAAAATATATTATTAATGGAGAATTGCTTTAAAATTGCTCCGTTCGAGCGATGTCATTCAACCCCCCGATTCAATACGAGGACAACGAAATGTCAAGAGCGCTCTCAGTATAACACATCTGAAGTGCTCAGACCGGCCGAGAGAGAAGGCGCGCCTCTACATTCCGCATGCAGCTCTCGTACCGGGGATCTATATATAATGGACTCCTATACATCAAAAGGGTAAAGGAGCGGGGAACAAGGCATTGATACATTATTGTTACTAAGAACTGGTAAAACCGGGGGAGCACGTGTCAACAGGCTCCCATATGGCCTGAATGTTCCCTTGTATCGGTATCTGCCGTACACACTGAATAGCCATTTTCCTGAAAAAAAACTGTGGTCAACCAGGTGTTTCCCATATGGAAATTAGATTTTTATTTATTTATTTATTTAGTTTTTTTTTTTTAAGAAAATGTGCACAAATAATGCACTGGGATGTGGACAATCGCAAGGACCTGACCTGCTCAGATGGGTCAAGATCTCCATAGAGAAACATGGCCTGGTCAGATGGATCCAGATCTCTATAGAGAAACATGTCCTGGTTAGATGGATCCAGATCTCTATGGAGAAACATGACCTGGTCAGATGGATCCAGATCTCTATAGAGAAACATGTCCTGGTTAGATGGATCCAGATCTCTTTGGAGAAACATGGCCTGGTTAGATGGATCCAGATCTCTGTGGAGAAACATGTCCTGGTCAGATGGGTCCAGATCTCTATAGAGAAACATGTCCTGGTCAGATGGATCCAGATCTCTATGGAGAAACATGACCTGGTCAGATGGATCCAGATCTCTGTGGAGAAACATGACCTGGTCAGATGGATCCAGATCTCTATAGAGACACATGTCCTGGTCAGATGGATCCAGATCTCTGTAGAGAAACATGACCTGGTCAGATGGATCCAGATCTCTATAATGAAACATGGCCTGGTCAGATGGATCCAGATCTCTATAGAGAAACATGTCCTGGTCAGATGGATCCAGATCTCTGTGGAGAAACATGACCTGGTCAGATGGATCCAGATCTCTATAGAGACACATGTCCTGGTCAGATGGATCCAGATCTCTGTAGAGAAACATGACCTGGTCAGAAGGATCCAGATCTCTATAGAGAAACATGTCCTGGTCAGATGGATCCAGATCTCTATAGAGAAACATGTCCTGGTCAGATGGATCCAGATCTCTATAGAGAAACATGACCTGGTCAGATGGATCCAGATCTCTATAGAGAAACATGTCCTGGTCAGATGGATCCAGATCTCTATAGAGAAACATGGCCTGGTCAGATGGATCCAGATCTCTATAGAGAAACATGACCTGGTCAGATGGATCCAGATCTCTATAGAGAAACATGGCCTGGTCAGATGGATCTAGATCTCTGTGGCACCACCCTGATGGGAGCGTTAGATTTAGGCATAAGCAGCATGAATGGATGAACCCTTCCAGTCAGGTATAAACAGTCCTGGCTGGTGGAGAAGTTGTGATGGTGTGGAAAATGTTTATTTTTATTTTTTTATTTTTTTTGCATACCCATGCTCCTTTGATACCTGTGAAAGGATATGTAGACTGTATAGCTTGCTTATGTAAGCATTGTGGTGACCAAGTGCATCCCTCCAAAGCAGCTTTTCCCTATGGCAGAAGTAGACTGTAGGCAGGACAATGCACCATCCACAAGGGGTGTACAGTCATAGATCGGCTCCAGGAACACGACAGCGAGTTTTTCTTGCTTCCTCGGCCTTCACAGTCCCCAGATCCTTTGCCTAAAGACATTTCTGGGACATGGTAGAATGGGCTGTGCAGATAATTTCATCATCTAGTGGAATCTGTGTCATGGGGTGCATGCTGCAGGCCAAAGGTCATCATAGAGACAGATGGGGGGCTTGATTAAAGGGGACATTAAAGGGGTATTCCGCCCCTAGGATTCTTATCCCCTATCCAAAGGATAGGGGATAAGATGTCTGATCATGGGGGTCCCGCCGCTGGGGACCCCCACAATCTAGGCTGTGGCACCCCAGACATCCGGTGCATGGAGCAAACTTTTCTCCATGCCAGATGACTGGCGATGCGGGGTGAAAGCTTGTGACGTCACGGACACGCCCCACACATGACATCATGACCACACCCCCTCAATGCAAGTCTATGGGAGGGGCCGTGACGCGACGAGCCTCCGGCGCTGCACCTGATGCTCTAAACGAACGCCGGGTGCAGCAGGGAGATCACCGGGGAAACTAACGGTGGGACCCCCACGATCAGACATATCATGCCCTATCCACCTTTTTAAGTTTGTATTGTAGGTTGACCGCACTCCGAATAATTGAAGTATATATATATATATATATATATATATATATATATATATATATATGTAATATGATGAAGTGAATCCCAAACATGTACAGTCAATACTTAAATACCGTCTGGTGGTGGAGGCAGATGCTGAGGAGGACGGAAAGTGCCTTTAATTTCCAACAGGGGGACACGATTATCATGGAAGCAGCTTATGTTTACCACTTGTGATCACTGTCTTTTAGTTAGGATGGAGAGATATTTATATCGTATATTCGCTGTTTATCAAAATTTGGCAAATGAGTTCACAACGTTTTCAGGTACTGTATGGCATTATCTGGGCACTTTATGGTGCTCTTTATGTGGACATTTTATCTGAGCATTGCGTAAAATTCTGTCACTATTTATCTGGTCATTGTATACAATTCTTTATATAATGTTTGAGATTCTGGCAGTATTTATCTGAGTATTGAATGTTCTGGTTCAATTTATCTAGACATTGTATAAAATCCTGAACATCGCGTGGCCCATATCTGGACAGCTGCGGCATTATCAATATGCACTGTTTCTGAGTGTATATTACACTATTAATGACTTGTAAAGTATTTTTAATAAGGGGGGAGAATTACATTGAGAACCGCCAAACTGGCATATGGAGTCTTGTAAGCCATGCAATGCACCATGGGAAACAAGAATATGCAAAGCAGCTTATTGGGGGGGGGGGGGGATTGGCTGGCTACTTAGTGGCTTTTAATGTGGAACTAGGGTCATAGTGTGTTCCCTCAAAGAGACTGCCAAGAGGAAAGGTTGAGAGGAGATTTTCATTTGTTCCATAGAGAATGCATACTAACACAGAGATCCCAGAGCTTCTGGGACAGAACTGGTGAAGTCAGCCTGTGGGAATCAACGCCTCATACAACTAGGTGTACAAAAAAAGGTATAAACACCAGGTATAAATGCTAGAGGCATGAGGGTATAACATACGTACCTTTCCCACCTCCAGTGCCGCGTCCATCTTTCTCACAGCATGCCCAGCAGCTTCCTTGGTCATCCTGACAATGGCCCTGCACTTTGAAGGGCCGCTTGTAAGTAAGTTAAGTGTGTAATGGCCATTCAGGAGGTTGGAGCTCTGGGCCAATCAGCAGAGGCTCTGGTTCTCATACCCCCGACAGCAGGACATTTAACCCTACCCTGTGTTTTCTCCTGTACCCGTGATAGAGGTTCTTCCCATGACTCTCGTTCCTTGTTCTCTGTGCTTGTATATCCTTACTGACCTCCAATCAAATGACCTTTGCCTGTTCCCTGACGTTGCCATTGTCTGCTGATTGTGTACCACGCTGCACTCTAGGTGCAACCCGTTGCCTGTCTTGACTGCCCATGTGTTGACAACCTGGTATGTCTGACTATTATGACACCCCTGCATGTAGTTCAGTTTAGGGAGTGTCAGTAAGTTGGAGGCCGCCACACCGGGATGATCGTCCAAGAAGGTTTGAGACATTGGTTTTGCACTGTGCTGTTCCTTACCCCGGACCTGACAGAGGGAATATTAAAATACTGTCCATATCCTGAAAGGGTTAAAATGGATAGGTCCTTAAAACCCCTTTATGGCGGTAATATATAATTTATGATTTCTGGTCTCAGATTATTGAGCTTTATTTACTGCACAGTTGTGTAGACTCCACTAATATTTGTAGAGGCAGTAAAGAGCGCGGGCGGATATTATAATGCGTGCAGAGAATTGGTTTTGTTTTTTCATTGGGACTTTGTTGATTTTATGAAGCATCAAAGTGGTTTCACCCTCCAGCTCACTCCAGAAATAATTCTGCTCAGGACGTGAAGCGTGCTCGCGGATGATATTACAGCGTGCAGAAGAAGCTGCAAGGAGATTCTAAAAGACGGATAGAGGTACATGTATTACAATGAGGTTACAATGAGGTTCATACGGACTTTCTATATTATGTTGTATTGGGTATGAAGAGGGGGAGCCTGAAGCCAATGGGCCCCAATGCAGATCTGCCCCAACCACCATATGTCATTCATATATTTGTGGGAATGCTGGGAGTTGTAGTTTTGCAACAGCTGGAGAGTTGCAGGGGTCTTTTTATGTGGCAGAGGGTCCTTGATCCCCCTCAAGCTTATATTTTACCTCTCAACCCTGTATAATTGTGCGCTTACCGTATTTTTCGCCATATAAGACGCACTTTTTCTTCCCCAAAACTGGGGGGAAAAAGTTGGTGCGTCTTATACGGCGAATACACCCCTATCGCGGTGGTCCCTGCGGCCATCAACGGCCGAGAACCCGTGGCTAATACAGGACATCACCGATCGCGGTGATGCCCTGTATTAACCCTTCAGACGCGGCGATCAAAGCTGACCGCCACATCTGAAGGGAAAGTGACACTAACCCGGCTGCTCAGTCGATCGTTCAGCGATTTCACCGCGGCGGTCCTGAACAGCCCGACTGAATAACCGGGTTAGTGCTTACAGGACACCGGGGGGGACCTTACCTGCCTCCTCGGTGTCTTCTCCGTTCAGGGATCCCCTGTATGGCCAGCGCTCTCCTTCCTCGTCATCACGTCGTCGCGTACGTGCGTCGGCGTGCGTAACGACGTGATGGCGGCGACGGAGAGCGAGGATACCCGGCCGGCAGCAGAGACGTTCCAGAGCGGCGGGGACGCGGCGACAGCGATGGAGCGACATCCAGGGCAGCGGTGACGGGTCCGGAGCGGCGGGGACACGTGAGTATTACCTCCTCCTGCAGTGGTCTTCAATCTGCGGACCTCCAGATGTCGCAAAACTACATCTCCCAGCATGCCCGGACAGCCAACGGCTGTCCGGGCATGCTGGGAGTTGTAGTTTTACAACATCTGGAGGTCCGCAGGTTGAAGACCACTATTGGGTTAAAAATCTTAATTTTTTTAGATTTTGCCCCTAAAAATTGGGTGCGTCTTATACGCCGGTGCGTCCTATTGGACGAAAAATACGGTATTTGTGTAACGCTTCACAGCCAGGTAAATTTGCCATTTAGAACTCTGGGAAAGATATGTGTAAACCTCTATTGGGCAGGGGGCAAGAAATACTTGTAATATGATATTTTCCACTAAGGGGTACTCCACCAGTAGACATCTTATACACTATCCAAAGGATAGAGGATAAGATATCTGATTGCAGGGGTCCGGCCGCTGGGACCCCCCTTCCCCCCTGCAAAAAGAAAAACAAAACAAAAAACAAGAATTTTTTTTATTTAAAAAAAATGCAGCAGTCAGGGGTTGGCTGGAAATCAATAGGGAAAGTCAAATGCCCAACCCACTTGGTGTTTTTTTTCTTTGGTGTTTTTTGCTCAGTTTTTAAAAAAAAATCGCAGTGTGCTGAGACTATGGTGTTTTATTTTGAGACTTCTATGAGAGGATAAAAACAAAAAAATAAAACATGAGTTTAAAATTTTAATATTATACAATTTTTGGGGCATTTTATGGAAGGGCTGAGACTTTGCATTAAAGGGGTACTTTGCTGCCCCAGTCTTCGGGACATTTTGTTCTGATCTCTTGGAGCGGGCGGCGGGGGACCTGACATCTTGGTCACGCCTCTTGTGACATCACGCCAATCCTCCTCAATGCAAGCCTATGGAAGGGGGCGTGGCTTTGACATCACGACCCCCGCAGCCCGCACCCAGCATTCTAAATGAACACTGAGTGCTGCACGGAGATTGTGGGGTCCAAGAGACAGGACCCAAGTGATCAGTCATCTTAGGATAGGGGATAAGATGTTTAGGGGTGGAGTACCCCTTTAATCTACTTTTCCACACAACCTTAAGGACCATGTTTTTTTTTTGTTTTTGCCCTTTCATTTTTTTCCTCATCACCTTCCAAAAATCATAACACTTTAGATTTTGCACCTACAGACTCATATGAGGGCTTATTTTTTGCGCCACCAATTGTACTTTGTAACGACATCAATCATTTCACAAAAAAATTTACGGTAAACCCAGAAAAAATATTTGGGTGGCAAAATTGGAAAAAAAAACTTTTTTGTAATTTTTGGGGGCTTCCGATTCCACGCAGTGCACTTTTCAGTAAAATGACACCATATAGTTATTCTGTAGGTCCATGTGCTTACAATGACACCCAATTTATATAGGTTTCCTTTACTTCTTAAAAAAAAATTATAACTACATGCACCAAAATTAGTATGTTTAAAATTGGCCTCTTCTGACCCCTATAACTTTTTTAATTTTTCAGTATTTGGGGTAGTATGAGGGCTCAATGTTTGTGCTGTGATCTGAAGTTTTTAATGGTACCATGATTGTTTTGATCTGAGTTTTTGTTCACTTCTTATACATTATTCTAGGGTATACAAAGTGACCATTTTTTTACGTGTATGCCATTGACCATACAGTTTATTTATCATTATGGCCCTCATTTACTATTGCAAACCCGACATGTTTTGTCGGGTTGTGCGCCAGTTTCAGGCCCATTGCGCCTGAAATTCTATCTGCGCCTGAATTTGCACCTGAATTGAAAAAACCCCAACTAACTCTCCATTTTGCTAAGAAAACCCAAAAAGGGGCGTGGTCGTCGGGAAAGGGGGTGTGGTCACAGAAAAGGGGCGTGTTCCCGACATTTTTCACAAAATCACAACATATTTACTAAAGTTTCCACAGAAAATGTGGTGGATTTGAGCTGAGGAAAACCTGACAGATCAGAACATGTGTAAAATAAGCAAAATGTAGGGAAAGTGGAAACTGTAGGGAAACCTTAGTAAATACTGTGGAAAATAAATTGCAGGGAATTAAAACCCACAAAGAAACCTACACAACACTCTTAGTAAATAAGGACCTATATTTTTATAGTATGGACATTTGCGCATGCGGCAATACCACATATGTTTAATTATGTTTATATATTTTTTATATGGAATTTGGGAAAAGGAGGGTGATTTGAACTTTTATTATGGAAGGGGTTAACCTGTGTGTTTTTAAACTTTTTAAACTTATTTTTTTTTTTTACACGTAGTTTTTTTTTTTACACTTTTAATCCCCTTAGGGGACTTTTAGGAAGAATCATTAGATTCCTCATTCAGATCAATGTGGTTCCATAGAACCACATTGATCTGTGTGATCTTCACTTGATTGATAAAGCCTGATCCTGCCA
Organism: Hyla sarda; assembly: GCF_029499605.1. Taxonomy (NCBI): domain Eukaryota; kingdom Metazoa; phylum Chordata; class Amphibia; order Anura; family Hylidae; genus Hyla; species Hyla sarda. Next base: position 377,486,024 of record NC_079193.1, read on the forward strand.
GGCTTTATCATTGTCAGAGCCGCAGCCAGCACAGGATGGGAGGTAAGTCAACCGACTACCTCAACAGTGGATCGCCCCCCCCCCCCCACACGATCATGCTGTGAGGGGGGATCCACCCCACTGGACCACTACGAAGCAGTTAAAGGTGCCCTTAAATGCCACTGTCAGCTTTGACAGCGGCGATCTAAAGGGTTATTAGTTGGATGCGGCGACACTCAGCTACAAGAATCAGCTTGGGGCCGGCCGGTATGGCATGAGCTCGAGTCAGGAGCCAGCACCATACCTGTTTAATGGCACATAGACGAGTATACACATCTGTGATCGTTAAGGGGTTAAACGTCATGGTTTATTCATTATGAGCCACAAAGTTTTCGATGTTAAAAAGACATTGTGTTTTTTATTCTTCTCGTAAAAGTCTATAAAATAAACAAAGCTGCCAAGATTCCATGAAAGAACGCCGTAGTCTCAGTATTCTGTGATTTTTGAAAACTGCCACTAAACCCCAATGAAGAGTGAAAAAAGCCAAAAAATTAACAAAAAAAACTCCAAGTGGACTTGGTGTTTCATGTTTTCCTGGCCTTGGAGCTTTTTGTGCAAAACAAGGGCGTATGGCAAATAGGGCTTTTGTGGGGAAAAAACTAGTGAAAACTTAGCCTAAAAGCAGTAAAGAACTTTCAAAGACTTAAAAAGCATTTTCCACTAAAATAATGAAAAAATTACAATAAAAATGACAAAACGAAGGAAAAGATGTAGGCAGTTTTCCTTATTTTTATTTTTTTTACTTTTTTTTAAGGCACAAAAAAATTGCCAATAATTAGTTGTGTGGAAATGTAGCCTAACTGCAGAACAAAGGATTAGCCATATGGTACAACTTCTTAGCCATCACCGTAACTTTCCCAGGATCAAATGCAACAAGACACGGAAGAAAATAATTAACAGGGTTAGGCTGGGTTCACACCACGTTTTGTTAAATACGGTTCCCGTATACGGCTGGGAGGAGGGGGGGGCGGAGCTTAATTGCGGCGCCCGTACTCGGGAACCGTGTTTAATGTATGTCTATGAGCGGTCGACCATGTTTTTGCCTGCGGTCGGGAAACCGCATACGGCCGAAAAACGAAGCCGTGGTTAAGCCCCGCCCCCTCCGCCCAGCCGTATACGGAAACCGTATTTAACAAAACGTGGTGTGAACCCAGCCTTACATAGGTTCTTGTAGAAACAGCGCCACATCTGTCTATGGGTTGTGTCTGGTACTGTAGTTGAATGCGACTGGACTGCAATACATGTGGACTATCGTCAGGGCCGGTGTAAGGTTTTTTGCCACCCTAGGCAAAAGCTAACTTTGCTGCCCCCCCTTGGGATGTGGCCCCGGACTGTCCTTCTGCCCTGTCAGGCAGAGTCCCTGCATGTCCTCAGGGTCCCCTGCAGAGGTATCCCCCCATGTATATAGGTTGTGTATTATGTGTGTAATATGCCTTTAACCCCTTAAGGACGCAGGGTTTTTCCGTTTTTGCATTTTCATTTTTTCCTCATCACCTTCTAAAAATCATAACACTTTCAATTTTGCACATAAAATTCCATATGATGGCTTATTTTGATCTCTTATGGTGATCCTTGCAAAGCCAAAGCTTTACACGGATCAGTGAGATAGGGGCTCAGGCTTGGAGCAATCAATCCCCGATCGGACGCCGTGGAGACAGGTAAGGGGACCTCTGCTTGCGTCCTAGCTGATCGGTACATTGCGATTTTATTGCGATGTCCCAATCAGCCCGACTGAGCTGCCAGGAAGCGTTTACTTTCACTTTCAGACACGGCAGTCAGCTTTGATCGCCGCGTCTGAAGGGTTAACAGCGCACGGCACAACGATTGATGCCGCGTGCTGTTAGCCCAGGGTCCCGGCTATGACTAGCAGCCAGGACCGACCCGGTGTGATGCGGGGTCACGACGTTTTAAACACTGGGACCGGGCGTAGGGCGTTCAGGTACGCCCTACGTCCTTAAGAGGTTAAAGGGGTACTCTGGGGGAAATTTTTTTTTTCTAATCAACTGGTGCCAGAAAGTTAAACAGATTTGTAAATGACTTCTATTAAAAAATCTTTACCCTTCCTGTACTTATTAGCTGCTGAATACTACAGAGGAAATTCTTTTCTTTTTGGAACACAGTGCTCTCTGCTGACATCATGAGCACAGTGCTCTCTGCTGACATCTCTGTCCATTTTAGGAACTGTCCAGAGCAGCATATGTTTGCTATGGGGATTTTCTCCTACTCTGGACAGTTTTAAAAATCGACAGAGATGTCAGCAGAGAGCACTGTGGTCATGATGTCAGCAGAGAGCACTGTGTTCCAAAAGTAAAATAATTTCCTCTGTAGTATTCAGCAGCTAACATCTTAATCCTTCTTAATCCTTCCAGTACTTAACTTTCTGGCACCAGTTGATTTAAAAAAAAAAAAAGGTTTTCCACCGGAGTACTCCTTTAATGTTTGTACCACATGATTGTTACCCCACAAGTCACCTATGTGCTTCTTGCACAGCCCCCGATATAAGAAGGGGAGGAGCTGCAATCTCCCTCTTAGCACATTGCTACTTCTGCTGAGGTCCAGTCCAGTCCAGTCAAGTTGTTCCAGTGTCTGTGCCCAACGCATTGGAGGCCTCAAGCCTAAAGTCCTGCAGCCACAAGTCGGTCAACAGTAAGTCAAGTCATCTTATTGTCAGTCACCATCTATGTCAAGTCCATCTGTAGTCACTGTGGCCTGCGCTAAAGTCAGTCTAACTACTGCAAGTCCAAGCAAGCCTGCGAGGTCCCCCTGTGTCACTGGTCACCTCCCTAGGATATTTGGCTGTACTGCAAATACAATACCCACCTGTCTTGCCTCAGTAAAGCTGCCGTTATCCATATTCTGGCTTTGGTGTTTTCATTGCCCCTGCCCAACCCAGGATCAGCGGTATAACCTTCGGGTGGTTTAGGCTAAACCACGCCCTGGCGTCGTGACAAGAAGGGGTTAATACCATCTGCCCCTTTGACCATAACATCTGCCCTGCATCTACCTTGCATTGCATCCCAATGCACACAAACAGTATACTGGTGTGCGCCATATACCACAAGCCACAAGTCCCCCCCCCAGTCTGAACTGTGTTCAAGACTGTCTGTAATAGTCGCATGCCGATGCGACAGAATTTGCGCCAGAAAAAGCATTTATCCACTGCAGCGCAGACTCTGCATAAAACAATGATCTCCCTCAGCAAGTCTCCGGTACCGGTGGTGAGTCACATTGACCCCCCTAGTGCCCAGTAGTGTTACTTGCCACATAGTGGGGGAGTGACACTCAGAGGGTTCCAGCCAGTCAAGATTAAATCGATGCAGCATCTCTCCAAGCATCTTAAAGTGAAAGCGCACTCAAATTATCTTAAAGTGACAGTGCACTCAATTCTTCTTAAAGTGACAGGACACTCAAAAAGTCTACACGATGTTGGCACCCAGCTCTCCAGATCAACCAGGTGACGGTGCCCCCTCATCTCCAGCAGCAGCATCATCTGTTGCTCCAGTGGCTGGAATGCCACCAGTCCTGCCTGCTGTCCACATCAACAACCTGGGTGTTCCAGCATCAGCACCGATACTTATGGTGAACCCTGTCCTCCCTACCTATAATGGAGACCCCTTCACCCTGATGGATTTCAAGGAGAGGATCCAGAGTTTGTTTGTCTTTTATTATCTCCCTCCTAATCAACAGGTTCAGTTGCTCACAGGACAACTACAGGGACCAGCACTGGAGGAAGTCCGCACCTGGCCCGCCTCCGAGAAGGCGACTGTAGAGCAGATCTTTGAAGGACTCTACCAGGTATTTGAGTCACATTCTCCATCAGAGATATGTCTCCGGTTGTATGTGAGGCGACAAAAGCCAGGTGAGACTTTAAGAGCTTATGCTGTAGCCCTACAGAATGCCCTAGAGACTGTTCCAAAATTAGATGGCATAACTCCCGAGCAGGGCAACAAGGTATTAATGGACAGATTTATCGATGGGGCTCATAATAAGTGGGACAAAGCCCAGTTGAGAATGTTAGCAGTGCAAAACCCCAGTCTGTCCTTCACCGCTTTTAAGAGACTGGCTATTCAAGTCATAGAGTCCAGGACTGAGTCAGAGGAAGTTTGTGCACCTGTCCCAGAGCCACTACATGCGGTAACTAGGCCCATACCACCACCATCACCGGCTCCCGTCCCAGTGCCACCTACTTTGCCAGTGACTACAACTTCAGAATTATGTGAGTGTGAAGCAGAACATCGAACAATTGACTAAGGCGGTGAAGGAGCTTGCTACTCAGCCGCTGCGCCTGACCATGAACCACCCATGCCTAGGAAACCCGCTCCTGTTTTCCGCAATTTTAACTCCAACAATCCTTCACCTAATAGGCTCTTGGGGACTCAAAGACCCTTTTGTACCTATTGCAATAAACCAGGAAAATGAAGTGTTGGGTTTTAAACGGGTTTCCCCTGAGGTCGTGGTCAGGACTCTCACTTTATGTCACCTCCTGCCCCTATGTAAAGATTATTGTAGAAGGTGTACCATTGGAGGCACTGATAGATACAGGGTTGCAGGTGTCTACTATACCTAAAAATGTTTTCTATACGCACTGGAATGACAGTTTATTGTGTGTACCCGATGATGTTGATTTTAGAATAGTGGCAGGTAAAGGGAAACCAATACCTAGACATGGATATTGGGAGCCAATATTGGGGCTGCACAGCACAACTTGAAAGTTCTACTGGCGGAGCAGAAGTTTGCCAACCAACAAGGTGAAATCTGCAGAGTACAAATCCAAGGCATCAGGTCGGTAACCCTGCAACCCAAAACTGAGACCATCATGTGGTGCCATGCATGTCCTGGAATAAGGAACAAGAACTATCAAGCCCTGCTGGAGCCTATGCAGCTGGAAGATCATCCCCTTGTACGAGCTGCGAGAAGCCTTGTCAACGGGAGAGTCCCCGTCTAGTTAGTCAATCTCTCTGATGTCACTACTAAGTACACCCCAGTTGCCCAGCTGTATCTTCTAGAGTCAAAAGACATCCTAACAGAATGCAAGGTGGCCCAATAGTGTGCTGCCCAAGTAGCTGAAAGATCTGGTGCAAGTACTCTTGAGCCCTGGTGGGCGCAACTCCAAGAAGGAGATGAGACTACCCATCAACATTGCTAAAAGGTACCACAAGGCTTTCAGCAAACATCCCACGGACTTTGGGCGTACGTCCATGATCCAGCACAGAATTCTTACCGGCAACAGCCCACCTATTAAAGAAATACACGGTCCGGTCGCGCCAGGCATGTATCAGACTGTCAAAACGATGCTGGATGACATGAAAGAGGTAGATGTCATTCAAGAGAGTCAGAGTCCCTGGGCGGTGCCCCTCGTGTTGGTTACGAAAAAAGATGGAACTATTCGCTTTTGTGTCGACTACAGGAAGTTGAACAATGTCACCCACAAAGATGCTTATCCTCTACCCAAAATTGAAGAGTCACTTACAGCCATCGGGTCGGCTGCTTACTTCTCCACTCTGGACTTAACCAGCGGATATTGGCAAGTGCCTATGGCCGTGGAGGACCGATAGAAGACCGCCTTTGTGACACCCATGGGACTGTTTGAGTTTAAGAGTATGCTGTTTGGGCTATGTAATGCCCCTGCTACATTCCAGGGTCTGATGGAGCGGTACATAGGCCATCTGAATTTTAAACATGTCTTATTGTACCTGGAGGATGTCATTGTGTATTCCAAGTCCTACCAGAGCACCTCAGTCATCTGTCATACATCTTTATTAAGCATGGGCTGAAGATCAAACCGTCAAAGTGACATCTGCTTAAACCTCAGGTACACTACCTAAGTTATGTTGTCAGCGCATTGGGAGTCCAGCCTAATCCTGAGAAGGTGGAAATTGTCGGGAACTGGCCTACTCCATGCACGGTGAAAGATGTCAGGAGCTTCCTGGGATTTGCCGGCTACTACCACCACTTCATTCCCCACTTCGCTCAGATTGCCTAACCCCCCACAGCTCTCGTCAGGGGTGCAGCGAAGGAGAACTAAAGGGGAAGACTACCTGTTGAATGGGCCGAAGAGCAAGAGACAGCGTTCTGAGCTCTTAAACACCTGTTGAAAGAACCACCCATCCTGGCATATCCAGATTACTGTCAGCCGTTATGGTTGTATACTGATGCCAGTTTCGAAGGTCTGGGAGCGGTCCTGTCCTAAGCCCAAGAAGGGCAAGAGCAAGTGATAGCCTATGCCAGATTTAATATGCGAGAAGCAGAGAAGAACAATGCAAACTACAGATCCTTCAAGCTGGAACTCCTTGCCCTTGTATGGGCCGTGACTGAAAAGTCTAAGGACTATTTGGAGGCCACACCATTCACTGTCTACACTGATAATAACCCGTTGGCCCGTCTGAATACTGCCAAATTGGGTGCCATCGAGCCGTGTTGGGCCTCCAGATTGGCAAACTACAACTTTACCATCAAGTACAGAAGCGAAAGTAAAATGTCAATGCCGATGTACTGTCTCGGATGACCCCCCGGTGAAGAACCACCTGTCGAAGATGAGTGGGAAGACGTGGAGATGCCCCCATTTTACCAGAAGTTTGTGAGTCAGAATGTTGTGACCACCTTAGAGAACGATGCACCCAAGACCTATATACCTGGAAGACTCTACAAGATGAAATTCGAGTCATGGGGGATCTGTTGGACTACCTCCTGATGAAAAAGGTTCCAACCTGTCTATGGAACCACATTGATCTTTATGAGGAATCTAATGATAAGGGGACTAAAAGCGTAAAAAAAATAAAGTTTAAAAAAGTTTAAAAACACACATACATTAACCCCTTCCTTATTAAAAGTTCAAATCACCCCTCTTTTCCCAAATTCCATATAAAAAAGATATAAACATAATAAAAATAAACATATGTGGTATCGCCCAAGTGACCTATGGGCGCCTTGCACAGCCCCCTATATAACCAGGGGAGGGTCTGAAATCTCACTCTTAGCACATTGCTACTAGTGTTGCTCGCGAATATTCGCAATTCGAATATTATTCGCGAATATCGCATATTCGCGAATTCGCGAATTTCGCGAATATAGCGCTATATATTCGTAATTACGAATATTCGTTTTTTTTTTGTTTTTTTCTTCACAATACATATCACAGTGATCACCCCTCTCTGCTTCCAGCTTGTGTGGTGTAAAGAAGGCTCTAATACTACTGTGTGAGACTGGCGCGCGAAAATTCGCATATGCTAATTTTCGCATATGCGAATTTTCGCGTATGCTAATTTCGCATATGCTAATTTTCACATATGTTAATTTTAAAACGAAATAAAATAAAACGAGAATATAACGAATATGCGAATATTCGCGAATATATGACGAATATTCGTCCATATATTCGCGAATATTTGCGAATTCGAATATGGCCTATGCCGCTCAACACTAATTGCTACCTCTGCTGAGGTCCAGTGCAGTCAAGTTGTTCCAGTATCCAATGTTAAAGCATTGGAGGCCTCAAGCCTAAAGTCCTGCAGCCACAAGTCGGTCATCAGTAAGTCAAGTCATCTTATTGTCAGTCACCGTCTCTGTCAAATCAAGTCCATTTGTAGTCACCATGGCCTGCACTAAAGTCAGTCTAACTACTGCAAGTCCCAGCAAGCCTGCGATGTCCCCTGTGTCACTGGTCACCTCCTTGGGATATTTGGCTGTACTGCAAAGACTAGATCACTTTTCTTGCCTCAGTAAAGCTGCCGTTATCCTTAATCTAGCATTGGTGTCTTCCTTGCCCCTGCCTAACCTAGGATCAGGGGTATTAGCTTCGGGTGGTTAAGGCTAAACCACACCCTGGTGTCACAACAAGAAGGGGTTAATACCATCTGCCCCTTGGGTCATAACATCTGCCCAGCATCTACCCTACATTGCACCCAGACTCCACAGTAACAAACCTCCTCCTCATGTAATTTCCTTACTACTGGGGTGACACACTGTAACAAACCTCCTCCTCATGTAATCTCCTTACTACTGGGGTGACACACTGTAACAAACCTCCGCCTCATGTAATCACCTTACTACTGGAGTGACGCACTGTAACAAACCTCCTCCTCATGTAATCACCTTACTACTGGAGTGACACATTGTAACAAACCTCCTCCTCATGTAATCTCCTTACTACTGGGGTGACACACTGTAACAAACCTCCTCCTCATGTAATCTCCTTACTACTGGGGTGACACACTGTAACAAACCTCCTCCTCATGTAATCACCTTACTACTGGGGTGACACACTGTAACAAACCTCCTTCTCATGTAATCTCCTTACTACTGGGGTGACACACTGTAACAAACCTCCTCCTCATGTAATCACCTTACTACTGGGGTGACACACTGTAACAAACCCCCTCGTCATGTAATCTCCTTACTACTGGGGTGACACACTGTAACAAACCTCCTCCTCATGTAATCACCTTACTACTGGGGTGACACACTGTAACAAACCTCCTCCTCATGTAATCTCTTTACTACTGGGGTGACACACTGTAACAAACCTCCTCCTCATGTAATTTCCTTACTACTGGGGTGACACACTGTAACAAACCCCCTCCTCATATTATCTCCTTACTACTTGGGTGAGACACTGTAACAAACCTCCTCCTCATGTAATCTCCTCACTACTTGGGTGAGACACTGTAACAAACCCCCTCGTCATGTAATCTCCTTACTACTGGGGTGACACACTGTAACAAACCTCCTCCTCATGTAATCTCCTTACTACTGGGGTGACACACTGTAACAAACCTCCTCCTCATGTAATCACCTTACTACTGGGGTGACACACTGTAACAAACCTCCTTCTCATGTAATCTCCTTACTACTGGGGTGACACACTGTAACAAACTTCCTCCTCATGTAATCACCTTACTACTGGAGTGACACACTGTAACAAACCTTCTCCTCATGTAATCACCTTACTACTGGAGTGACACATTGTAACAAACCTCCTCCTCATGTAATCTCCTTACTACTGGGGTGACACACTGTAACAAACATCCTCCTCATGTAATCTCCTTACTACTGGGGTGACACACTGTAACAAACCTCCTTCTCATGTAATCTCCTTACTACTGGGGTGACACACTGTAACAAACCTCCTCCTCATGTAATCACCTTACTACTGGGGTGACACACTGTAACAAACCCCCTCGTCATGTAATCTCCTTACTACTGGGGTGACACACTGTAACAAACCTCCTACTCATGTAATCACCTTACTACTGGGGTGACACACTGTAACAAACCTACTCCTCATGTAATCTCCTTACTACTGGGGTGACACACTGTAACAAACCTCCTCTTCATGTAATCTCTTTACTACTGGGGTGACAAACTGTAACAAACCTCCTCCTCATGTAATTTCCTTACTACTGGGGTGACACACTGTAACAAACCCCCTCCTCATGTTATCTCCTTACTACTTGGGTGAGACACTGTAACAAACCTCCTCCTCATGTAATCTCCTCACTACTGGGGTGACACACTGTAACAAACCTCCTCCTCATGTAATCTCATTACTACTGGGGTGACACACTGTAACAAACCTCCTCCTCATGTAATCTCCTTACTACTAGGGTGACACACTGTAACAAACCTCCTCCTCATGTAATCTCCTTACTACTGGGGTGACACACTGTAACAAACCTCCTCCTCATGTAATCACCTTACTACTGGGGTGACACACTGTAACAAACCTCCTCCTCATGTAATCTCCTTACTACTGGGGTGACACACTGTAACAAACCTCCTCCTACTGTAATCTCCTTACTACTAGGGTGACACACTGTAACAAACCTCCTCCTTATGTAATCTCCTTACTACTGGGGTGACACACTGTAACAAACCTCCTCCTCATGTAATCTCCTTACTACTGGGGTGACACACTGTAACAAACCTCCTCCTCATGTAATCTCCTTACTACTGGGGTGACACACTGTAACAAACCCCCGCCTCATGTAATCTCCTTACTACTGGGGTGACACACTGTAACAAACCTCCTCCTCATGTAATCTCCTTACTACTGGGGTGACACACTGTAACAAACCTCCTCCTCATGTAATCTCCTTACTACTGGGGTGACACACTGTAACAAACCTCCTCCTCATGTAATCTCCTTACTACTGGGGTGACACACTGTAACAAACCCCCGCCTCATGTAATCTCCTTACTACTGGGGTGACACACTGTAACAAACCTCCTCCTCATGTAATCTCCTTACTACTGGGGTGACACACTGTAACAAACCTCCTCCTCATGTAATCTCCTTACTACTAGGGTGACACACTGTAACAAACCTCCTCCTCATGTAATCTCCTTACTACTAGGGTGACACACTGTAACAAACCTCCTCCTCATGTAATCTCCTTACTACTAGGGTGACACACTGTAACAAACCTTCTCCTAATGCTGCTGACTGAGCGAGTGGTTCGGATGCTGGTTGTCCAACTTTCTTGCGGCAGGCAGAGCAGCGTCCCCCATTAAGAGGGCGCTCTAGGCGCCTGCCAATTTTGCCTATAGGCAGAGCCGGCCCTGACTTTCCTGGCACAGTTTTTGGAAGAAAGCAGCCATGTTTCTCTTATACTGGGAGGCTCCTCAAAGACTTGATGTACAGGAGATGTATTCTAGCCCAGTAGGTAATGTTCTCCCCTTCGTCCTTCCAAGACCGCTCTGTAGTAGTATCCCCGGCCGCACTCCCGTGTGTCATGGTCGCACGCTGCATTCCTCTGCTCGCTTCATTCCACCTCTGAACCCTTCCTGCTGCTACACGTCGTCCTTTGATTTAATTTCTTTCACTCAATCGGGATCTTTCCGCAGCTGTTTTACATTCTCTCTCGCTCTGGATTTTCTGTCATTTTCCATCGAATTCCCCACCGCTAAAATGTGATGTAAGAAGAAAGATTCAAACCTTCTGTGGTTTCTGTGCCAACCCCGCCCTCCTCAGCCCTTGTTACATGCCAGATGGTCGCCCCAAGCAAAGAACCTGTGCCCCTCTCATTGTGTCACCACGGATATATCCAGTCATGGGAGGAGAGAGCGCTTCTGCCGCTCGCTCCACCACCGCCGTCGCTCTGCCATCTCCATGGCGGCAGCAGGATGGTTGTGTTAAAGTGATCTGATTTGTTGTGAAGGTTAAATGGGTCTGCAGTTATTTTAGGAAAAGCTTAAAGAAGGAATTCACTTAGCACACTGCATGGGGTCAGGGTGCACATATTATGGGGTGAAGTGAGAACTCGGGGACAACAGCTGGACATGGGTCGGGGGGTTGTTCACACCAGCTCTGCCCCTTCCACAGTCTTCATTCTTGAGGCTCCACTCTCTCAGTATACACCGATCGGCGATAACATTATAATCCCCTGCCTAATATTGTGTAGGTCCCCCTCATGGACCCCATAGTCCTGTGCTGTGTCCTGTGGTATCAGATCCGGTAAGGTGTGAGGTGACCTTCATGGATGGGACTTGTTTCTCCAGCAGAGCCCACAGATGATTGATTGGATTGAGGCCGTGTCACCATCTCGACCTCTTATGTTCCTTATTCATGGACAATGTCTGCAGTGTGTATTATCAGGCTGAAGGAGGCCACTGCTATCAGGAAGTCCCACTGCCATGAAGGAGGGGACTTGGTATATACAATGGTATGGTAGATGGTACATGTCACAATAACATCCACAAGATGCCAGGATCCAAGGTCTCCAGCAGAACATTACCTACACTGGCCCTCAGCTAGTCTTTTTCCCAGAGTGCATCCTGCTGCCATCTCCTCCCCAGATAAATGAGGCACACACACCTGGGTGTCCACATGATGGAGAAAGTCATCTAACAGACCAGGCCTCCGCCTTCCAATGCTTTATTTCTGATGCTCAGTGTAGACACTTGGACAGGTGACTTGGACAGTAGACAGATGGACAGGGGTCACATGGACTCTGTCTATGCTATTGGGCCCCATATACAGCACCTGATATATCCTGTGTGTCAGCAATCCTTGGATGCCCATGACCCTGTCCCTGATGACCAGGCCCGCCATAGTAAGCCAACCTTTATAGGCCCACCATAGTAAGCCAACCTTTATAGGCCCACCATAGTAAGCCAACCTTTATAGGCCCACCATAGTAAGCCAACCTGTACAGCCTCGCCATAGTAAGCCAACCTGTATAGCCTCGCCATAGTAAGCCAACCTGTATACCCTTGCCATAGTAAGCCAACCTGTATAGGCTTGCCACAGTAAGCAACCTGTAAAGGCCCACCATGGTAAGCCAACCTGTGAAGGCCCTCCATAGTAAGCCAACCTGTATAGGCCCGCCATAGAAAGCCAACCTGTATAGGCCCACCATAGTAAGCCAACCTGTATGGACCCACCATAGTAAGCCAATCTGTATAGGCCCACCATAGTAAGCCAATCTGTATAGGCCCACCATAGTAAGCCAATCTGTAAAGGCCCGCCATAGTAAGCCAATCTGTAAAGGCCCGCCATAGTAAGCCAACCTGTATAGGCCCGCCATAGTAAGCCAACCTGTATAGGCCCACCAAGGAAAGCCAACCTATAAAGGCCCGCCATAGTAAGCCAACCTATATAGGCCCACCAAGGTAAGCCAACCTAGAAAGGCCCGCCATAGTAAACCAACCTGTATTGGCCCACCAAGGTAAGCCAACCTGTATAGACCCACCATAGTAGGCCAACCTGTATAGACCCACCATAGTAAGCCAACCTGTATAGGCCCACCAAGGTAAGCCAACCTGTATAGACCCACCATAGTAAGCCAACCTATATAGGCCCACCATAGTAAGCCAACCTGTATAGGCCTACACAGTAGAGTCTGATCTAACTGAACTGCACCTATATCTGCATATTTTCCTGCAATGGGGCCTCATTTCTAACAACCAAAGTGCGAGAAGAACAATATCAGTCAGTACATCAAAGCTTTCTTATAGGGGACTGTGACCAACTTTCCACACATCTACTTAAAGACTGTGAGGGCGATTTATCAAAGTCTGTGCAGAGGAAAAGTTGGCCAGTTGCCCATAGCAACCAATCAGATTGCTTCTTAAATTTAATCGCTTTAAGACCTCTCATGTGACTTTATGTACTTGTATTCTGCACAGAGACTTAAGGTAAAGTTTTATGTTGTTTACGAGTTACTCAAGTATTTGAACCATAGCCCCGGGCACTATAACAAATGTCCTCTTGTTTACAGAGATTGTACAGACATATAGGTTGGATTCACCAGGTTAGCAGGACCACCCTGCTACCTGTGATACTGCCCTACATCTGCCAGAGGGACTACTACCCTCAGCTGACTTGGACTACTCCACCTTTCCTCTTAGTGGGTACCACATCAGTACCTCCTCCCATCTAAGGATGCATGGAAGATTGGTCACATGACTCACCTCACCAAGTGTACCCCAGGTTCAAAAACTTTCTATATTGCAAAAGAATCCTGTAACAAAAGTTCCACAGGATTACGATGCTATCCACTGGGTTAGCAAAACCACCAAGCCATCAATGACATTACCATAAACATATATATATATATATATATATATATATATATATATATATTTTAATAATAAATCAGTTTGTCATGAGTTTTACCCAATATCTGCACTTAGGGCACTGTATGTGGCAGTCAGAGATATTGTATACATTTCCACTTACACTCAGCACACTGTGCACCTCGCTTCTCTTTTGACAGGAGTCCCTGCTCTTGTATGAAAATGAATCGCCCATCAATTCTAAATCAAATTAGATGGCTGATTTGGGTGAATCTTCTCAAAACGAATTTCAGGAGGTTTTCAATTCTCCCCTTATATATTATTTAAAAGGATATTCCGGCCAAATACATCTTATCCCCTATCCAAAGAATAGGAGATAAGATGTCTGATCGCCGGGGGGCCCGCCGCTGGGAACCCCTGCAATCTCCCTGCTGCATTCTATGTGGGGTGCACCTCCAGTCTTGGAAACCTCTTTGTTTCATGGACTGGACATGTGACATCACGCCACGCCCCCTCCATTCATGTCTATGAGAGGGGGCGTGATGTCCATCATGCCCCCTCCCATAGACATGAATGGAGGGGGTGGGACCCCCGCATTTAGACATCTCATCCCCTATCCATTGGATAGAGGATAAGATGTATCTGGCCGGAATAAACCTTTAAATAATATATAAAAATCAACAATGGCGGTTTGGGCATCAGGATCATTGGCTCTTGAGGGCCCAAGGAAGGTTCTTTAGATCAAAGCTGGATTATTTGTCAGCCGTCTTTTCTCCGGCTAATAAAGAAAAGCCCCCTTCTAACAATCCGTAATTCTCTATAATTCTTAACCCAACAACCCCCATATGCTGCAGTTTATGATACATGCACCATATGGCGCTATACTATCAGCTCTCCGCATGTAATCCTCAGTCTACTTCTCCGTCCTCTGAAGGACGCCGGCCTCGTTGCGGCGGTATTAGCAGGTGTGAGGGATCAGCGGAGTATTTGCACAGTATTGATTGGCTCCCGTTATCATGTAATTATTATATTACAATCTTATTTTCACTTCTGCAGAAAGATTAGTGTGAGAAATGCAGAAGGATAAACCCCCTTTAGTCTAAACTCAATGATTTCCCAAATGCTCTTGTCATGTTTGAAGAGACTTAAAAAGCATTTCTGAGGCCTCATGCCTGGATAATTTATGACTTGACTGATTGTGTAAATGCACCCCTGCCAGGAGGAAGCATAATGCCGCTTATTAGATCTTTGTCCTTGCGGGTGGCATCAGATCAGGACTTGACAGATGTACTCAGAGCGGGTACTCAATACGATCCTTCATAATGTGAAATCATATCTACCTCTCATCAACACATAGAATATACAGTAGATACAGTGGGGCAAAAAAGTATTTAGTCAGCCACCAATTGTACAAGTTCTCCCCCTTATAAAGATGAGGCTGTAATTTCCATCATAGGTTATAACCTCAACTATGAGAGACAGAATGAGAAAAATCCATAAAATCACATTGTCTGATTTTTAAAGAATTTATTTGCAAATTATGGTGAAACATAAGTATTTGGTCAATAACAAAAGTTCATCTCAATACTTTGTTATATCCCTTTGTTGGCAATGACAGAGGTCACATGTTTTCTGTCTTCACAAGGTTTTCACACACTGTTGCTGGTATTTTTGCCAATTCCTCCATGCAGATCTCCTCTAGAGCAGTGATGTTTTGGGGCTGTCGCTGGGCAACACAGACTTTCAACTCCTTCCAAAGGTTTTCTATGGGGTTGAGATCTGGAGACTGGCTAGGCCACTCCAGGACCTTGAAATGCTTCTTATGAAGCCACTCCTTCATTGCCCGGACGGTGTGTTTGGGATCATTGTCATGCTGAAAGACCCAGCCACGTTTCATCTTCAATGCCCTCGCTGGTGGAAGGAGGTTTTCACTCAAAATCTCATGATACATGGCTCCATTCATTCTTTCCTTTACACAGATCAGTTGTCTTGGTC
The DNA here is from genome assembly GCF_029499605.1 of Hyla sarda. NCBI lineage: Eukaryota > Metazoa > Chordata > Amphibia > Anura > Hylidae > Hyla > Hyla sarda. The sequence continues at coordinate 377,501,573 of NC_079193.1, forward strand.
CCTTAGCAGAAAAGCGGCCCCAAAGCAATGATGTTTCCACCCTCATGCTTCACAGTTGCTATGGTATTCTTTGGATGCAACTCAGCATTCTTTCTCCTCCAAACACGACAAGTTGAGTTTTTACCAAAAAGTTCTACTTTGGTTTCATCTGACCATATGACATTCTCCCAATCCTCTTCTGGGTCATCCAAATACTCTCTAGCAAACTTCAGACGGTACCGGGCATGTACTGGCTTAAGCAGGGGGATACGTCTGGCACTGCATGATTTGGGTCCCTGGCGACGTAGTGGGTTACTGATGGTAGCCTTTGTTACTTTGGTCCCAGCTCTCTGCAGGTCATTCAATAGGCCCCCCGTGTGATTCTGGGGTTTTTGGTCAAAGTTCTTGTGATCATTTTGACATCATGGGATGAGATCTTGCGTGGAGCCCCACGAGGGAGATTATCAGTGGACTTGTATGTCTTCCATTTTCTAATAATTGTCCTTCGACAGCTCTTTGGTCTTGGCCATAGTGGAGTTTGTAGTGTGACTGTTTGAGGTTGTGCACAGGTGTCTTTTATACTGATAACAAGTTCAAACAGGAGCCATTAATACAGGTAACGAGTGGAGGACAGAGGAGACTCTAAAAAAATAAGTTACAGGTCTGTGAGAGCCAGAAATCTTGCTTGTTTGTAGAGGACCAAGTTCTTATTTTCCACCATAATTTGCAAATACATTTTTTAAAAATCAGACAATGTGATTTTATGGATTTTTTTTCTCATTATGTCTCTCATAGTTGAGGTTATAACCTATGATGACAATTACAGCCTCTCATCTTTATAAGTGGGAGAACTTACACAATTGGTGGCTGACTAAATACTTTTTTTTTTTTTACCCCACTGTAAACTACATGAGGTACATCCTGTATTATACTCCAGAGCTGTACTCACTATTCTGCTGGTGAGATCACTGTGTACATACATTACATTACTTATCCTGTACTGATCCTGAGTTATATCCTGTACTATACTCCAGAGCTGTACTCACTATTCTGCTGGTGAGGTCACTGTGTACATACATTACATTACTTATCCTGTACTGATCCTGAGTTATATCCTGTATTATACCCCAGAGCTGTACTCACTATTCTACTGGTGAGGTGACTGTGTACATACATTACATTACTTATCCTGTACTGATCCTGAGTTATATCCTGTAAATCTTTTTTATTAGAAAAATGTAAATCATAACAAACACAAAACCAGCACAACTTTGCCATAACTGAAAACAACAACATAAAATAACATAAACTTTACATTTCAAAAAAAAAAAAAAAAAAAAAAAGAACATAAATCCTGCCTAACCGGCCAGCCCAGTTTTCCCTAGAAAATACTAGAGACACACCTTACATAACCAAATATCTAACAACACTCACATACATACTCAACTTGCGTTACCAAAAAAGAAACATAAAAATAGCACAATTTAGCTGTAACTCAAAAACACCCAAACTTGGGAAAACACACACAACAAGGACTCCCACTACACCCCATTAATTTAATATATATATGTATATATACACATACTTTTTTTTTTTTCCCTAATTGTTAAGAAAGAAAATTAAATCTATAACTCAAAAACACCCAAACTTGGGGAAAAGAAGACCTAGACCAAAGAAAAACGAAATCCACTACGGGATACAAAAATACCAAAGAAAAATTACTACAAAAATAACAACTGGTTCGACTGCCAGAATATAAGATAAACAAAATTATAACATATTATACATATAGACTATATACACTATATACACCTAAATATACAGAAAATACACCTACAAATACAATAAAACAACCTACACTAAACCGTCCCTTCACCCACACCACCCGCCCTCCTGTACAGGGGTCAGAGTCCATACAGTTCATAGTCCTCAATGTCCAGTCCATAACTGACCCATGCCAGGTCCGTCAAAACAAACAACCACCAACACCCATAAATACACCCTCCCAACCTAGAACTCCTCCCAACCAACTTTATCATTATCAGCATTACAATATACATAAACAAACAATACAACCCACTTTAGGCCCAAGTTCGGTGCCTGTAAGCCCTTCATAACCTTAACATCTGAAAACAAAACAAAAAGCTATGGTGCACATGCATTAGCCCACCACCAGGAAGAAGGATGGCAATCCTGATACATACAAAATTTATATTCTTTCCCTAACTGCACTCTACCTCTCTCCCTACCATTATCCCTAAAAATAAACTGACCCTACTATCACCCTAACCCTGTCCCTACATCACTGTCCCTAACCAAATCAAGGGTACTCTACCCAAAAGGTCTAGTACCTAGGGCACATCAAAAGAAAACCCTCTCCATAGGAGAGAAGCCCTACTGGTACCAAGACTGCCATACTCCAAAGACCTGATTTTCCCGAGGTCACCAGTGATGTTCCTACAGACCTCCACCTCGGAGAGGACTTTCCGCTGTGTAGACACTAAACACCGTGCATTCCACGTGTAGTATCTAACCACTAAACTGACTAAGAATAAAGTGCCCCGATCACGGCCACCCAGGGTCCTGAATGCCCCATAAGCCCACTCCGGATAGGTAAGGCCGGCAAGTTGACTCCAGCCGATGGAAGCGCCCACCCGGTTGTAGACCCCTATATTAAAGGGACAATGAAGCAGGAAATGGTCCATGCTTTCCAGCATGTCCCCGCACTCTTCTCGGGGACACCCCCGGTCATCAGATCTCCTACACTTCAAATTGTCCCTCACATATAGCTTCCCCTGAAAGCAGCGCCAGGCCAAGTCCCAAAACTTCTGGGGGATCCTTTTCATGTTTAAAAGATACAACCCCACCCTCAGATCCCGACCTGGGCAGTCCCTGAGTGCCAGAGGCTTCTGGAAGTGGGTCAACAGAACCCGTTTGTCAAGGAACTGCCTTGACTGGGTCCTGATCTCCCACACTCCCAGACGCCACCGACGTATCGCCTTCAGAGTCGGGGTAGCGTAAGCCGGAAGATATCCATGGGGCGTACGGAGGTCCTTCACTTGCCCTCCTGTCTCCCATTCCTGGAAGAAAGGCCGAAACCATTCCCTGCAGGAGAGTACCCATGGAGGAGCCCTCTCTGACCAGAGGTTTGAGATGTTGGCTTTCAAGAAGGTGTTTGTTAAGAAAACCACAGGGTTTACCATAGATAAACCCCCTAGTCTCCTTGTGCGGTACGTAACCTTTCTCTTGACTAGGTTCATCCTGTTCCCCCATAACAGTTGGAAAAACAGGCTGTAGATCCTAGTGTAGTAAGCATCTGGCAAGATACATACACTGCCCAGATAGATAAACAAGGGGAGCAGGTACGATTTGATCAGGTGTACCCTTTCCCTGAGGGTCATAGACCAACCCTTCCACTGATCCACCCTATGAGTGGCATCCTGGAGCTTACCGTCCCAGTTTTTGGTGGGATAATCATCCTGGCCGAATGTGATGCCCAGAATTTTTGCTGAGTCTTGGGGCCCTGGGAGGGTGTCCGGGAGATCAAAAGTGGGATCTCCCCCTCCCAGCCAGAGACTTTCACACTTATCCCGGTTGATCTTAGACCCGGATGCCTCCGAGTAGCATTCCACCTCCGACATCACCACATCGACCTCCTCTCTCGAGGATACGAAAATGGTGACATCATCAGCGTACGCCACCACTCTCTGGGCGACATCCAGCTCCGCCAGACTCATCCCGACTCCCGCCAACGGCCCCGCCAATCTACCCTCCAGACGAAAGGATCAATTGCGAACACGTATAAAAGCGGGCTCAAAGGACAACCCTGACGGACTCCGGACCCCACCTCAAAAGAGCGGCCAGACCACCCGTTCACCAGTGGGAAACTCTCTGCCCCTGCATATAAGGTCTTAAGCCAATTAATAAAAGCACACGGTAAGCGATATCTCAGGAGGACGGACCAGAGGTACTCGTGGTTCACCCGATCAAATGCTTTGGCCTGATCCAGGGACAGCAAGTACCCCTTCCAGAGACCTGCACTACTCCGCTCCACTGCCTCCCGGACACCGAGAACAGCACTTAAGGTGCTTCGGCCTGGAACAGAGCAGTGCTGGGCCCCCGAAAGGAGCCGGGGTGCAAACTTCACCAGCCGATTAAACAGTATCTTGGCCAGAAGCTTCCTGTCCGTATTGAGAAGAGCTATGGGCCTCCAATTCTCAATACGGCTGGGATCTTTACCCTTTGAGAGAAGAATCAGGGCTGACCTCCTCATTGACTTCGGCAGAGTGCCCGAGGAGAGACACTCATTGAATACCTCAGTCAAGAGGGGAGCTAAAGACTCCTTAAAGGTCTTGTACCACTCGGATGTTAAGCCATCCGGACCTGGTGACTTCTTGGGGGCAAGCCCCTCAATCGCCAGTCTCACTTCCTCTTCCCTGATTTCTTCTGCCAAAACATCAAGAGAGGGGTCTACCCCTGGCTCAGGAATGGTTTCAGCCAGGAAAGCCGACATCCCGTCTCGATCTAGATCCTTCCTTACCAAGAGATGCGAGTAGAAGGATCTGACGACCTCCAAGATCCCTAATCTGGACCGATTCAGAGATCCTGTACTATCAATCAGTCCTGAAATGACTTTACTACTCACTGACATCTTACAGTTTCTGTAAGGGTCGGGCGAGCGGTACTTCCCGAAATCCCTCTCAAAAACCAAAGATGCGTGCCTATCGTACTGACATCTCATCAGCAAGGACTTCACTCTGGAGATATCCTCCCGGCTACCTCCAGTAGAGATGAGAAGCTCGAGTTTCCTCCTCAGTCCCTGATACAGGCGATACCTATTCAGGGACCTGAGGCTCGAGAGCTGGCGGAAGAACCCCGCAACCCGCTTCTTGAACATCTCCCACCACTCTGACTTACTACTACATAGGCCCAGTAAATGTACCTGACTCTGAAGAAAATCCTCAAAGGACTGTCTTACCTCCGCTTCCTCCAGGAGGGACGAATTCAGCTTCCAATAACCTTTACCCATCCGAGGGGTCTCTGAAACATTCAGGGAAAACAAAATCATACAGTGATCGGAGAACTCCACCTCAACCACGGACACTGCAGAAGAGACAGCTTCCTCCGTCAAATAAAACCTGTCTATTCTAGACCTGCAGCTACCTCGATGATAGGTGAAACCCGCGTGGCCTGAGGGGCTCCGGATGTGGGCGTCCTCTAGGCGAGCTTCCCTAACTATACTATTGAGAGCTATGCTATCATAAGCCAACCGATCATTGGAACCTCTCCTATCTTGGGATCTCGTGACAGTATTGAAATCCCCTCCAAAGATCACCTGTCGGCTTGTAAAAAGAAAGGGCTTAATCCTCATAAAGAGATCTTTTCGTCCCCACTTGGTTTGTGGGGCATAGATGTTAATAAGCCGGAGCTCTTGCCCCTTCATGAGGACATCTAAGATCAGGCACCTCCCCATTTCTAACTCAATAACCCGTCTGCATTCAACAGGAGCGGTAAAAAGGACCGCCACCCCACTATACGGCTCAGCCGCAAAAGACCAGTGGGAGGGGCCACGCCTCCACTCTCTCCTGGCTTTTACCAGGGAGGCTAGATCTGACAACCTGGTCTCCTGCAGATACAAAATATCGGCTTCAACACGGCCGAGAAAATCAAAGGCTGCGAATCTAGCCGTATCAGACTTTATACTGGCACAGTTAATAGATGCCAGCGTCAATGGGGTGAGTGCCGCCATCATGGGTGATTGAGATAGACGGCCCTAACCCCCTCATTTTTGTTTCTTCTTTACCCCCTCATCCCCAGATGAGGAGGCTTCCTTCTCTTTGGACCGTTTTTTAGACTCTGACTGGTCCATTTTAGAATCCCCATCTCCGCCTGGCTCCGATTTGGCCCCATCCCCTGAGGAAATTGCCCCATCAGGACAGGGCCCAGTTCCCCCTGGAGGCTCCCCCACTTCAGGCACCCCATCCCTGACCCCCCCCTCCAAGGAGGGGGAGGAGATGTCTTCAAGGACAGAGTACCGGTTAGACAGATCAATCAGAGGGGGGGCAGGTAAGCTTCCGCTATGGACCTGGTTTGCAGCAGGGGGACTAGAGGGCTCCGACCTATTCTTTCTCCCTTTACTGCCCTTCTTTTTTGGCCGCTCTTCACCCTCCTCATCCACACTTTCACAGTGGGAGGAATCGGAAAGATTGGCCTTCCTGCCATCTTCTTTACAGATTCTCCCCATTTCCCCATCCAGCACATTCTCCCCCAGGGTCTCAGCAGTTTCAGGACTAACCTCTGGAGCAGGGTCAGAAGCTACCCCTGCCACATGGGAACTCTCCAGTTCCCTGCTCCTTCTCCGATTAGCCTCCCGCCTCAGCTTGGCCGGACTTTTCCTCTTCACTGACCCTGTTGCACCTTCACCCGCACTCGTGCCCTCCCCAGCTGAGGCAACATTACTGCTCTCCCCAGCCAAAGTGACCGTCGCACGGGCAAAGGCGCTAGGACAACGGCTGAAAGGGTGTCCTAAGACACCACACAGATGACACCGGATCTGCCTACAGGATGCGGCAAGATGACCTACCCCACCGCACAGTGCACAGACCTGCACGGTACAGGCTGCGCTAAAGTGGGTGGGGCTGCCGCACCTGTGACAGACCTTGGGCTGCCCCTGGTAGAAAACTTGGATTCTGTCTCTCCCAAGGAAAGCAGCTGATGGGATGTGGGCAACAGTGCTCCCCGAACGCTTCAGTTTGACGGAAAACGTCCAGGCCCCAGACCAGATCCCATGTTCGTCATAGTTCTTTTTTGGCATGTCCGTCACATCCCCATATCGGCTAAGCCAGGTCATAATGTCATAGCAAGATAGTGACTCGTTACGTGTCAAAACGGTCACTTTCTTGGCCAGATTCTGACGGGATATCGCCTTTACGGCGAAATCCCGCCAGCCGGGCTCTTTTTTCACCACCTCATAATTCGACCAGAAAAGTTCCAAACCCTCTGGCCGAACAAAGCTGATGTCAAACTCGGAAGTACCATAGGGGTGGATCAGGGCAAAGATGTCACTTGCCCTGAATTCCATCCGGAGGAGGAGCTCAACCACCTTACCCCGAGGCGGACACGCATCTTCGCCCCTCCACACTAAACGGACCACATTCCTACGGCCACTTTCCTGCCCGGATGTCGGGAGGGACCAGACCACCTCCCGGTTTTGTTCTCGGAAGGCGCCTAAGCCATGTCTTTCTATCCAAAAAGACAGGTCAACCTCACCCCTCCCCTCTACATGGATTGACCTGTCTCCCCTACGTAGAGCCTCCAGGAGGCGCTGTTGCAAGTGACCCCCAGAGCCAGATGGAGATGGGGATCCCCCTGATCCCCCGGAAGTGACGCTGGCATAGCTTCTGGGAGAAGCAGCCACTACCGGGGGGGCAGTCGAACCAGGAACTGACCCAGAGGCCAAACCTGGACCCTTACTCTTAACAGAATCATCAGCCATAACACCTCTCTCTGCCATTCCACTACCGCTCCTCACCTGTATTTCACTTGCACCCCTCTCTTGAACTCCATTTGCACCCCTCTCTTGCACTCCTCTTGCACCCCTCTCTTGCACACTACTTGCACCCCTTTCTTGCACTCCGCTTGCACCCCCCTCATCCACACTGCTACTACAACTCCTCCCATGCACACCACCATAACTCACATTCTGCACATTACCATTTTTATTCACATTTTTTCTTTCACTTTCACTCTTGCGTTCACTCTCCCTTGGTGTGTTACAGACTGGGCTGGCTGGGTCTTTTGCTTCATGTTTAAGGGTGGCCGGTTTCAGGATTGGTGCTGCATAGTTCTTTCTTCCTGTGTCTTGGGGTGCAGACACAGGCTCCGCCTCTGACATGGGTGGCCACGCCCCCTCGCAAAAAGACTGTCCCTCCGGACAAACTCCCGCTACAGCTGATGTGCAGGGAACCTCCCCTTTATAGTGGAGTGCCCCCTGGCGCCAGAACCAATACCAACCACGCCACCTAGGGGACCGCCCCCTGAACCAACAAGGTCCGGCGCCCGGACACTCCCCCCCCTCACAGGAGAGTGCCCTGCAGCGCCAGGACCTGTACCGCCCACTTTAACCAGGGGACCGCCCCCCGAACGGGTGAATCTGCCGCCATTTTCCGTTGCCTGGACACCCTCCCCCCTCACAGGAGGGTGCCCTTTTTTTTCTATAGCACCCGCGGCGATTTTGGGTGCACTACTGTATCCCCCATGCTGGCCCCACTCCACTACAGAAACGGGGTCTGGCAGATTGGGGGACACAGCACCCTGAACCGACTTTTCAGCCGACTCAGACTGCTGGAAGGGAGAAAAGACAAACTTAACTCCTTGTGTCTTCTTCCTCTTCTTGCCCTTTCCTTTCTTCTTCTTTCCCTTCTCCTCTGGGCCCAAATCATCCCCGAAGAAAAAGTTTTCCAGACGGGTGGGGGACTCCTGCATAACAATCGCCCGCAGGAGACCCCCATCTGCCAAGCCGCTGCCATCACTGCAGTCACTGCCGTCATCATCATCATCATCATCCTCACTGGAGGGAGGTAAGGCCACCTGAGCCGGGTTTACATAGTCCTCACTGAGGGTAAGTGGGGGGTCTGGGGTAACAGTGGTGGTGGTACACACAGGTCCAGTATCCATATCCCCCTCACTCACATCCCCCTCCTCACCTCCCTCCATCTCCTCCTCCTCACTCTGGCAGTCATCTTGGTTACTCACTTGTCCTGAGACCTTCATGCTGGAGAAACGATCCTTGTTCACAAGTCTCTCGCTGAGTATACCACCTCCCTCCACAATGTCCGATCTCAGCCTCACAATCTCATCCACCTGTTTCTTCAGAGCTCTCACCTTGGTGGAAAATGCTGCCCTCTTGGTCTTTGCTGCATTGTTTGCTTGGTAGCTTGCAAACTTCAGCTCCTCTCTGAGGCCTCTTAGTTGTTTGCCGAGCTGTTCATTCTGAGCCATCTTGGCCTGGATTCTGGACCCAAAGCTGGCCAGGGATTCTCTGGGCCTCTTTACCCCCCATTGCTGGGGTTCTGAGGAAACAGATGCAGACTTTCCACTCCGCTGCCTGGATGAGCTTGTGCTGGAAGCTTTGCAGCTCCCAGCTGAGGTCGGGGGAGGGGGCCCCACATGGCTGTGGACCCTGGTGGATCTCCTCACCCCATCCTGACTACTGGCTGTTGCATGTTCCTTTGCACACCCCGCCAGCCTAGAACGGGGGGTGCAAGATGAAGCCCCAGCTTCCCGGGGCTCCATAGCAGGAAAACCTACCCAGGTGTCTGCCACACACCTGGGGAGGGGTGGAAGAAAATCACTGCTTCTCTGGGAAACTATGGAGCTCAGCAGAACACACCCTCTCTCCAGAGCTGTACTCACTATTCTGCTGGTGAGGTCACTGTGTACATACATTACATTACTTATCCTGTACTGATCCTGAGTTATATCCTGTATTATACCCCTGACCTGTACTCATTATTCTGCTGGTGAGGTCACTGTGTACATACATTACATTACTTATCCTGTACTGATCCTGAGTTATATCCTGTATTATACCCCAGAGCTGTACTCACTATTCTGCTGGTGAGGTCACTGTGTACATACATTACATTACTTATCCTGTACTGATCCTGAGTTATATCCTGTATTATACTCCAGAGCTGTACTCACTATTCTGCTGGTGAGGACACTGTGTACATACATTACATTACTTATCCTGTACTGATCCTGAGTTATATCCTGTATTATACTCCAGAGCTGTACTCACTATTCTGCTGGTGAGGTCACTGTGTACATACATTACATTACTTATCCTGTATTATACTCCAGAGCTGTATTCACTATTCTGCTGGTGAGGTCACTGTGTATATACATTACATTACTTATCCTGTACTGATCCTGAGTTATATCCTGTATTATGCCCCATAGCTGTACTCACTATTCTGGGAGTTGTAGTTTTGCAACAGCTGGAGACACATATTTTAGAGAAAAACTGATCTAGTAGGAATGGCTGCCATGCTTTTATAAGGCTGTGATGACTGTCACCCACGTATCACTGCCCTGTATATACTGTAAATACATCAGAGCGTGGGGAGAGCTGTCCATGGTGCTGAACGCTCACAGCCAAAACAGTGTATCTATTCATCTCTCTCATCTATCTATCTCATATCTATCTATTCATTTCTATCATCTATCTATCTCATATCTATCTATCTATCTATCTATCTACCTATCTCATATCTATCTATCTATCTCATATCTATCTATCTATCTATCTATCTCTCTCTCTCATATCTATCAAAAAATAGAAACAATGGAGCAGCACAACCAGAAATGCAAAGCAGTGGGTGCCAGCAGAAAAAACACCCCAGGTGAGGGGATGTGCAAAAGTCCACACCAAAGCAAAAATGTTGCGGCACTCCAAAAAATACGGTGAAAAAATAATTTATTGACCTGACATCAGAAGCGACGTTTCAGCTGCCCAATTGCAGCCTTTCTCAAGCTTGAGAAAAGCTGCAATTGGGAAGCTGAAACGTCGCTTCTGATGTCAGGTCAATAAATTATTTTTTCACTGTATTTTTTGGAGTGCCGCAACATTTTTATCTATCTATCTATCTATAAATCCACAAAAGTGGTCCAGCAGTACACCAATGAAATAATCTGTGTCTTTATTCAGCCCATGTGCAAAAACAGTGCAACGTTTCAATGGTCTCTCGCCATCTTTCTCAAGCATAGCAAAGTGATCACAATACAGAGTATATAACAGGTGAATAATGAAGTAATCAATTAAGACTCATTGAAAAAAACTTATAAAAATAACAAAGTTTGCTGTCTGTGTATGCTGTGAGTTGTGGCCCTCCATACAGATCTTGCAAAACTACAAATCCCAGCATGGCCAGACAGCAAACCGCTGTCTAGGCATGCTGGAAGTTATAGTTTTGCAAGATCTGGAGGGCCACAGTTTAGAGAACACTGCACAGTGGTCTCCAAACTGTGGCCCTCAAGATATTGCTAGGCAGACACTGATCTGGTTGCTGCCTATAGGATCACGCCGCTGTTATGGGGGAGTCTCAAGCAGCAGCGGCCCCCCTAGCAACGCCACTGCTAGGGGCCCCTACCTAGACAGGGCCCCTGTATGGCGGGGGCTGCGGTGTCCTCCGCTGCATCATTGCATAACACATTACACACACTATCATCATAAATACACACACATCCTACCCATGCACACACATATCATACACACACATCATACACACATCATACCCATACACACACATATCATACACACACACATCATACCCATTCACACACATATCATACCCATACACACACATATCATACACACACATCATACCCATACACACACATATCATACACACACATCATACCCATACACTCACATATCATACACACACATCATACACACATCATACCCATACACACACATATCATACACACACATCATACCCATGCACACACACATCATACCCATACACACATATCATACACACATATCATACACACATCATACCCATACACACACATATCATACACACACATCATACCCATACACACATATCATACACACATCATACCCATACACACACATATCATAGACACACATCATACCCATTCACACACATATCATACACACATCATACCCATACACACACATATCATACACACACATCATACACACATCATACCCATACACACACATATCATACACACACATCATACACACATCATACCCATACACACACATATCATACACACACATCATACACACATCATACCCATACACACACATATCATACACACACATCATACACACATCATACCCATACACACACATATCATACACACACATCATACCCATACACACACATATCATACACACACATCATACACACATCACCAGGGCTGGACTGGGACCAAAAATAGGCCCGGCATATTAGACTATGCAGCCCAGTTTTCGGTGGATGTCCCAGCAGTCGGACCACCACCAAAATAAACTGGGCTGCATAGTCTAAAATCACCATTGTGGTTCTCCATTTGTTGCAAAGCTATAACTCCCATCATGTCTTGAGAGCTTCAGGCATGATGGGAGTTGTAGTTTTATCACATGAGCCATCTCATAGATAGCAGTGCAGTCCGGGTGAATTCGGTGCATAGAATGAACATTCTTTCGCCAGACGTCCGTTCCGCTGGTAGACTTTCACTGCGGCGATTCCGCAGCGTGCACAGGGCAACAGACATCCATTGAAAATAATGGGACTCTGCTGCAAACAGATTTACACTGGCCGAAAGTCCTCAGTGTGGATTAACCCAAAGAAACCCCAGACTGCTCAGTCCGCTTCCAGACTAATCTTCCCATCCTCCTTCAAACCCTTTAAGTCCCTCAGACTCCTCTGCCCCCCAAGACAAATCTGACCCCTCCGTCATCCTCCTTCACCTTTTTTCTGCCCCCAGATCCCTCTGTCATCTTCTTCTGCCCCCACCAAGGACCCATTCTTCATGCTTTTCTGTCCCCCGACCCCTCTGTGCCCTTCTCCCCTCAGACCATTTAGAAGTCACGCTCCTTCACAGCCGGGCAGGGACATGCTTTAAGAGCTGCATACGTCCATGCCCAGGCACGTCCCCGGCGTCACGGACATCTGCTGCTCTTAAAGCGGAAGTGTCCCTGCCCCAGCTGACTATATTTGGGGCCGGGGACTGCCGGAGGGAGGCCTGCATTGGGGCCATTTGTGAAAGCGGCCTCACGGGGAGGTGTGCCCGGAAGATTGCCCCGTGCCCGGGCCGCTCTGAGGGCCACACAGCGCCTACCTAGATGGGGCCCCCCACAGCCTCCGCGGTGCCTCCGCTACGCCACTGGCTTAACCACTCCCTGTCCCAGGGGACTAGGCTGGGTCAGGGCTGTCTTGCCCTGGTTGGCTAAAGGCCATAGGCTGTCCAGGCATGCTGGGAGTTGTAGTTTTGCAACAGCTGGAGGCACCCTGATTGTGAAACACTGTATTAAATGGTGACAAATACATAATATAGATGTGAATAGTTCTGTAACACGGCACTGAGCATTAAGTGTGAGGGAAGATTGAACACTGCAGGTAGACGTCGGATCAGGTTGTTGACTTTATGAAGTTTTCCTATAATCTCAGCCCGGAAATCTCCCATAATGCCCCTGAAGATACGGAGTAATATTCAGCTCTGCTTCTTTGTGTCTAATAACAATCATTTACTATTAGGACTTCCTTTTGCGTCATCCGGTCGCTGTTTTCAGCAAGTTTAGAGGATTACCACTGAGCGAGTGATGGTTAGTTTTGTCCTTTTAATGCTTTCTTATTCCTAGTGCCGGCAGGGCTGAGGGATTTATATAAGTGGCGCACAATGGCTGTCAGTGCAGGTAGGAGGCACGGAACGCTGCGTGGGAAGAACGTACAGTATAGAAAAGAACATAAGCAGGAAATCTGAGACAAATATGTATTGCCCAATAATCCTGCAGTCTATCACATATCTATCTATCTGTGGTGGTCGCCTTGTGCATGTGGATGTGGTGGTCAGGATGTTGCTGTGCAGGTTATAAAGGGTGCTATTAACCCTTGTCAGACGTGATGCCAGGGTGAGGGTTAAAGGGGTATTCCAGGCAAAAAAAAATTTCTATATATTAACTGGCTCCGGAAAGTTAAACAGATTTGTAAATTACTTCTATTAAAAAATCTTAATCCTTCCTGTACTTATTAGCTGCTGAATACTACAGTGTAAATTCTTTTCCGTTTGAAACACAGTGCTCTCTGCTGACATCTCTGTCTATTTTAGGAACTGTCCAGAGTAAAAGGAAATCCCCATAGCAAACATATGCTGTTCTGGATAGTTCGTAAAATGGACAGAGATGTCAGCTGAGAGCACTGTGTGCGTGATGTCAGCAGAGAGCTCTGTGTTCCAAAAAGAAAAGAATTTCCGCTATAGTTAATCTTAATCTTTTCAATAGTTATTAGCTTCTGAAGTTTTATCTCTAACTGCGAAATGATAGTGTCACATTCCGGGAGCTGTGCATGATGGGAGAATATCCCCATAGGAACTGCACAGCTCCCAGGACGTGAGTCATCAGAAAGCAGTTAGACAGAAAACAACAATTCAACTTCAGAAGCTAATAACTATTGCAAGGATTAAGATTTTTTAATCAAAGTAATTTACAAATCTGTTTAACTTTCCAGAGCCAGTTGATATATAAAAAAAAGTTTTGGCCTGGAATACCCCTTTAAATGCTGTGTGTCTTGGCCTATCGCCACCCTTCCCAAGGACGATAGGTGTTTGCAGAATAAAGTATTGTCCACAACCAGAGCTTCGCTGAAAACTTGCATCAACTTTTACTGAAGATTTTCTGTAACATGCGAACATACAAACAGTCTTTGTACAGAGTCTATGAATAGCTTGGCTGAGATTGACCGTTGGTTAGGACTTTGAGTCAGTTCTTTAGCTTGCAGGAATTTAGTATGCGCAGATCCGCTGGATATGGGGTTAAGTTTAGATCCAGGGTCCTTGCCAGTAATTACAGAGAATTTATAAGAGCTCACTGTGTAATTCAGCCGAGGCCGCAAGGCTTTAGCCTAGTAATTGTCGTTGTAAGTTGCGGAGGTCCTACCTAATTCAGTGACAGCAACCCAAGAGAGAGAATAATGGCCGCAGCTCCCTTATATAGGATTGGTCAACGCCATCTGTCAATCAGTCTCACAAAGCATTGTGGGTATCACATGGCCTATGAACCTCCAAAGGTCCTTTGCATTAACCATAGAGACTAAACCTTGTCACATGACCTGCAGGTCCTGCGACTCTAGAGCAAGGTAAGTGCACTTTCTATATACGTTTATTTACATTTAATTGTGCAATATATTAGTTATCTAAGGAGTGACTAGGGGAAGACTAAACCTGAGGACCCCACGGTTCCTAGGAACTCTAACTTTGGGGACCCATACCAAGGTACTGTATGTAATACGGTACTGGGACACCAAATATCTATCTATCTATCTATCTAATATCTATCTAATATCTATTTATCTATCTCATATCTATATATCTATCTATCTCTCTCATATCTATCTATCTATCTATCTCATATCTATCTATCTCATATCTATCTATCTATCTCATATCTATCTATCTCTCTCATATCTATCTATCTATCTATCTCATATCTATCTATCTCATATCTATCTATCTATCTATCTATCTATCTCATATCTATCTATCTATTTCATATCTATCTATCTATCTATCTCATATCTATCTATCTCATATCTATCTATCTCTCTCATATCTATCTATCTATCTATCTCATATCTATCTATCTCATATCTATCTATCTATCTATCTATCTCATATCTATCTATATATCTATCTATCTCATATCTATCTATCTATCTATTTATCTAAAAAAAAAAAAAAAAAAAAAAATCCTAACAAGCAGCACATCCACCCAGGTAGAATAAGTATCTATGGTGCACGCCGTCATTGGGTTTCTGGTCAGGATATCCAACATCAATCCATAGAAAGGACCGCAGCACACGTAATCTCCAAAATAAAGTGCAGTACAGTGACCCCCCGACATACGATCATTTCAGCATACGATCACTCTCAGAGGCCATCACATGGTGAAGGCAGTATCAACATACGATGCTTTTGTATGTCGGGGCCATCGCATAAACATCTATCCGGCAGCGCAGACTGCTTCAGCTGCCCCCGGATAGCCGTTTAAGGTGCCCCATGCGGTCCAGTGATGATCACTTACCTGTCCTCGGGGCTCCGGCGCGTCCTCATCGGGATCCCCTGCATCGTCGGCGCTCTCCATCGTCGTCATCACGTCGCTGTGCACGCCGTCCTGTCATCCAATAGGAGCGGCGTGCGTAGCAACGTGATGGCGGCGACGTGAGAGCGAGGATGCCGGGGAAGCAGAGGCCTTACCGGAGCATTGGGGACACCTCGGGGACGCGGCGACAGCGATGGACGGCGACATCCAGGGCAGCGGTGAAGGGCGGTGACGGTCCGGAGCGGCAGGGACAGGTGAGTACAACTTCCTCTAACAGTGGTCTACAACCTGCGGACCTCCAGATGTTGCAAAACTACAACTCCCAGCATGCCCGGACAGCCAACGGCTGTCCGGGCATGCTGGGGGTTGTAGTTTTGCAACATCTGGAGGTCTGCAGGTTGTAGACCACTGTCCTATATTTTACATTGCTCGGATCCCTCAACATACGATGGTTTCAACAAACGATGGTTCATTTGGAACGGATTACCATCGTATGTTGAGGGACCACTGTATTTTATTGGATCTTTACAACATGAAGTGCAACGTTTCTGAGGTTTCTCACCTCCTCTCTCAAGCATAGTGAGTGAATTAACAAGAGGGGTTTTTATATCCCCAAAATAGTATACAATCACTATATCAATTAAGTACAAAAATCCTATGATACAAACATTATACATAATCCACACAGATCAAACCAATAACGTGCATAATATCTTTAAGATAAAATATGTGCGGGTCAATGTCGAAGTGGTCCCCAGTTTGATGTCCAGTGTCTAAAAATAAAAATAAGGAGTATATATTAGCATGGTATATAAATATAACCCACTCAATATGTCACTTCACATATAGACAGCTGAACATCATCAGGATGGCAGACAACATGTCGGAATGATGCCTATGTGGCAGCCTGGGGTTGTAGGGTATATGGGGTGTAGCTGTGCGGTAACTAAAGGGTGCTTGTTTAACCCTTAACTGTTGTGATGCCAAGGTGAGGGCTCCTCTGTATATGCTTGTCCTATCGCCACCCGTCCCAAGAGCGATAGGGAGGAATGATAAATGATTGTCCACAACCGGAGGTTTCAGAAAACTGTCAGAACTTTTACTGTAGGTTTTATGCAACGTTAAACAGGAACAGTCTATGAGGATCCTGACAGTTGGTTGGGACCTTGTGAGTTTTAAGCTCAGGAGATTGATATGCGCTGTTCTGCTGGATTTAGGGGATTGAGTTAGGTCCAGCAGTCACGCGGACATTAGCGGGGATTGATATTGTAACTCATGATTTTGTATTATCAGGCTTCGGCCTGGTCTTGTCTTTGTAAGTTGCACGGATCTACTCAGTCTGGTAATCTGGAATCAAGAGATGCTGCTTGCTTTGCAGTACAGGAACAAGAGACCAAGAGAGCGAGGATTGGCTGGCAGCTCCCTTATATGGGCAGGGGCTGGCCTCGAGCTCATTGGTCCATGCCATCTGTCATTCACTTTAAAAAGAATTATGGTCTAGACATGTGACCACACACGTGACCTAGGAAGGTCCTTCGACATACTCTACTAGAATTAACACTAGTCACATGACCTAAGGTCCTGCGACACTATATATACAATTGAATATGCAACTAAATATACATGTAATCATCACAAAATTAAAGAAAGAAGAGGCTAGGGGTTATCCCACCAGGAGGACCCTACTGGAACGAAGTAACTCTGACTTTGGGGACCACCATACAATGTACGGTATACCATACGGTACCGGGACACCGCACCTATCTGAACATTTTAGGAAAGGTCTTGAATTCCACGTTCAGGCCTTTAGGCCTGAGCATGTGCAGGGTGTAGATCCACTTGAGTTCTAACTTTTTAAGGCATAAATTTCTATCACCACCCCATAGTAGTGGGCGGGGGGGTACCTGGTCTATAATCATTACCTTAAGGTCCTTTTATTTGTGGTCACATTCTATAAAATTTTTTGAAAGGGGTAGGTCCTGTCTGCCCTTATGAATACTGTACCGGTGCCAGTTAAGTCATGTTTGTAAATCGTACGTTGTTTCTCCCACGTACAGTAATTTGCAAGGGCAGCTCAGGACATACACAATATGATCAGAACTGCATGTCAAATAATGTGTGATTGGGTAAACAGTCTTTGTAATAGGGTGGAAAAATTCTGTACCCTTCTGTATATATTTGCAAGTTACACAGGTGCAACACGAGAAACACCCCTTGGTCTTTAAGGGGTTCTCAGCTCCCCAGCATCTGGAAGTTTATTGTTCCGAACGGCTGTGTGCGGGCTTCCTTGTTCAGGGCCGCCCCTCGTGACGTCGCCCCCCCTTCCCATAGACTTTCGTTGAGGGGGCGGGTGTGACATCAAGAGGGGGCGGGCGTGACGTCATGAGGGGCGGCCCTGAACACGGAAGCCCACACACAGCCGTTCGGAACAGACGCTGGGGAGCAGAGCTCCAGAAGCAGGGCAGCGGAGAACCCCTTTAACCGTAAGATATTTTTGCATTGTGATAGGTTTATCTGCAATATCTGTTTTAACAATCCGGTCCTTTAGGTTTGGTGCCCTTCTATATGACATCAAGGGGGGAAACCCGTCATCAAGGGGGGAAACCCGTCTTTAATTAAATTCCAATACTTACGCACTACTTGTGCTATTTTATTGGAATTATTATTATAAGTCGTCACAAGAGGCAATCTCTCAGTCTTACCAATCTCTCTAAGACTGAATGTATTCGTCTTGTCCTTAATTCTGTCAACATGTCTACTGATTCATTCTTTTCATTAAATTCTGTTCCCCTTCTTCTCCAACTGTACCTTTGCTCATTCTGGCCAAAAAATTCAATTTTAACCTCGTCGGTCCACAGAACTTGTTTCCAAAATGCATCAGGCTTGTCTATATGTACATTTGCAAAGTTCAAATGCAGATTTTTTGTGGTGAGGACGTAGAAGAGGTTCTCTTCTGATGACTCTTCCATAAAGACCATATTTGTACAAGTATCTCTTCATAGTGGAATAGTGTACCACAACTCCAGTGTCTGCAAGATCTTTCTGGAGGGATTGTGCAGTCAAACGTGGGTTTTGAATAGTTTTTCTTCCAATCCTGCAAGCTGTTCTGTTTGATATTTTCTTGGTCTTCCAGATCTTGCTTTAACTTCCACTGTTCCTTATGACTGCCATTTCTTAATTACATTCCGAACAGAGGATATTGACATCTGAAAACCTTTGCTATCTTCTTATAGCCTTCTCCAGCTTTGTGAGCGTCAACTATTTTCAGTTTCAGATTTCTAGACAACTGCTTAGAAGAACCCATGGTGCTGATTGTTGGGGCAAGGTCAGATGAGTCTGGGCATTTAAAACCTTTGAGATTGACATCACTTGGTCTTCCCAGATGATGATTGAGAACAATCCATGACACTGGCAGGTCTCAGCTTTGCAAAGAGGGCAGTGCATGCTATCAATGATAGAAATAAAATCTAACTTTTGCTGACATACTATAAGAATGTCTAATCTGTAATTTGTTGCCTTTTGGAGATTTTTTTTCCATCTTTCCTTGGCTTCTTTATGCACATTAATACAAATTTTTACCTGGGGTATGAATTGGGATCATTGAAACCTAGAGGTCAAAACGTAGTCTTTACTATCACTCCAAGTGTCAGTAGATTAAGATAATTGTGTTCAATTCTTTTTAATTATCTTTGTTGATATACCTCAATTGGACGTCATCATAATACAAGGTTTTCCTTCAAACGTCCCTTTGTTTCTACATTTATCTCATTGGAGTATTTCTTAACACGATGACGTGTCTAATTATTGTTTTTAAAAAAATATATTTTTCTGTAGATCAAGCAAAGGTTGGAAAACGTCATACACTCACCGCATATTCCGTGAAAACTGATCATCCACAAACAATATTTATCCTCTATTATATTCTTCAGATCATATTGTCTATAAATGTATTAGATTTGTACATATTTTTTCTTTTTAAATTCATGTGATCTAAGTATGGTTAGTGGGCGCCCCTTCCCTGCACTAACATGGCCGCCACGGGCGCTGTGTTGCTTCTGTACATGCGCGCTCACGCTGGTCCCGTGGCGCGAAGGGCGGATGCTTTTGGGCCTCTCTTCCTTTCACCAAGATGGCCGCCGCTGGCACTATGTCGATTTGCGCATGCGTACTGGCGACGGTCATGTGGTGTGGGGGGGGGGGGGAGATACGCTATTGGCCATACAGGTCTCTATGCCAACACATAGTGTTTGTCTAATATGAGGACGCCGTAATGGCGGCAGATAACGGTAATAGTGGTGAGTGTGACGTCCCCCCTTTTTAATCCTGCACGTCCCCCCTTTTTAATCCTGCACCTGCTTCACTGTTTATACAATTATAATGTCCTATGCATTTTATATATTCACTCAACCTCTATGTGAAGATCGGCACCTTGAATATGAAAGTTTATACTATGCACAGCACAATGCACTGTACAATGCTTATACTGTATCACTTTTTCATCTTGTTTTTGTAATATTTGTAACTTAATCATTTTATCCCTTGCACACAGATACAGGAGTCAGCACTATAACCCAATGCACACTATAAACTCGAATGCAGTAGAAGTAGCGGCAGCAGACAAACCTTCATGCGGGGTGCGTATTAAAGAGATACAGTTCAAATGAATCCAGAATAGAGAACAATAAATCGCACTCACCGCTCCGGTATGGAAAAATGCCGATTTATTCACATATTCATGGACAAGGTGCGAGGTGCAGACGTGGACAAGACGTGGCTTCTTTCAAATGAATGGGTGACAGTTGTTGCGCATGCGCACAAGCACGCTTCCTCAGACCCTATTCCTTGACACTCCGGCATCTCCTTAAGAAGCCAAGAGGGATGACGACTGTCAGAGGAGGTGCAACACAAAGTAAGTGAAAACATTAAAAACATGCAAAAACTTAAAAAATTACTTTCAAACCTTATGCAAAAATACTATAGTCTAGCCTTTCATTTAATCCGAGGTGGCCGTAGGCATTCATTTTGATTATCCATTTTGCCTTGGCGCGGAGTACCGCTTTTCGCCTATCTACGCCCGCTTTTGCATTAACTCTTTTGATTCCATGAAAGGCTAGATCATGCAGAGTGTTATGATGACATTCCTTAACGTGTTGAATAAATCTTGGAGACCCTTTTTCAGACTTTGTTGAATAAAGATGTTCACGAAAGCGTATATTCATGCTTCTCTTTGTGCTGCCTATATTATATCTGCCACAGGTACTGGCATACACTACCCACTGGGTTCTACAAGTGATAAGGTCTTTAACGAAGACATCCGTACCACCTATTCGAAAATGTATACCGCGTGAAAAATAGCTGCACCAGGAACATGAGCCACATTTGTGGTTACCGGTAGGGCTAAAATTAGCTAACCAGTCCGATTTATGTTTAGATACAAATGAGCTCTTAGTTATAATGTCCCTGAAATTTTTGCATCTTCTGAAAGCAAAAAGTGCATTATTGTCGACTAAAGGACCTAATATAGGGTCATTTTTAATCAAAAAACAGTTTTTTCTTACAGCAGATTTTATGATGGCAGCAACAGGATTATACTTAAAGGACAGTGAAAACCTAATGGGATTACAGTAGCAACAGGATATTCTTTTTTTAAAAAGAAGATTTTTTCTGTCTTGTAGGAAAGCCTCTATTTAAGGCTTCCTTTAGGATCTTATCAGGATATCCTCTGTCGTGCAATCTCTTCTCCAGTTCGCCAGCTTGTTTAAGAAATCCTTCATCTGAGCTATTAATGCGGCGCAGACGTAAGAACTGCCCGTACGGTATAGCTTTTTTAACATGCTCTGGATGATAACTGTCGAAGTGGAGAAGAGAATTGCACACAGTAGGCTTTCTAAAACCTGACGTGGAAACCTGGCCATTGTCAAGATGAACAAAAACGTCCAGAAACTCAAGTTTGCTATCATCAATCTTATAGGTAAACCTGAGATTCATATTGTTAGAATTTAGAAAAGAAACAAATTCCTAGAAGTCGGCCCGAGTGCCATCCAAGGTGATGAAAACATCATCTGCAAACCTGAGATAACATCGGACCGACTTCAGGAATGGATTGGATTGAGAGAAAACAAAGTATTTTTCAAAAATGGCTACATATAAATTAGCTATAGTGCCCATGGCCACACCCCCGACCTGCATATACCATTGCTCATCAAATTGAAAATTATTATTACTGAGAAAAAAAGAGAGTGATTCGCAAACAAAGCTAGTGAAACCGGCACTCTTGTCAGTAGTACTTAGTAATTCACCAATAAACTCTACTGCTCATTTATGCGGAATACTAGTGTAAAGGCTTTCGATGTCAATCGAGGCTAGAAGACAAGATTCCGGCCAGGACACATCGGCGAGGCATGTGAGAAACCTTAAAGGGTAATCCAAATTAAAAAATTAAAAATACACTTTGCACTTTACTTAGAAAATGTGTTGATTCTGGGGTCATCTCTTAGCAAAAAGCAGAAAAACTAGTTCCTTCTTGTCCAGCTCCCGCTAAGTGGTACTTCCTCCCCAAGGTTCACAAAACTTTGACCTCCCCCCAGTAGACCTATTGTCTCCAGGGTGGGATTGGTCACTGAACCCCTCTCCAAATTTTTGGATTGGCTTTTGCATCCCTTGGTGAGAGAAGTACCATCTCTAGTCAAAGATACCAATGAATTTCTCACATGCCTCGCTGATGTGTCCTGGCCGGAATCTTGTCTTCTAGCCTCGATTGACATCGAAAGCCTTTACACTAGTATTCCGCATAAATGAGCAGTAGAGTTTATTGGTGAATTACTAAGTATTACTGACAAGAGTGCCGGTTTCACTAGCTTTGTTTGCGAATCACTCTCTTTTGTTCTCGGTAATAATACTTTTCAACTTGATGAGCAATGGTATATGCAGGTCGGGGGTGTGGCCATGGGCACCTCCGTGGCCTGGACTTTAGCTAATTTATATCTAGCCATTTTTGAAAAATACTTTGTTTTCTCTCAATCCAATCCATTCCTGTAGTCGGTCCGATGTTATCTCAGGTTTGTAGATGATGTATTCATCACCTTGGATGGCACTCGGGCCGACTTCTAGGAATTTGTTTCTTTTCTAAATTCTTCTAACAATATGAATCTCAGGTTTACCTATAAGATTGATGATAGCAAACTTGAGTTTCTGGACGTCCTTGTTCATCTTGACAATGGCCAGGTTTTCACGTCAGGTTTTAGAAAGCCTACTGTGTGCAATTCTCTTCTCCACTTCGATAGTTATCATCCAGAGCATGTTAAAAAAGCTATACCGTATGGGCAGTTCTTACGTCTGCGCCGCATTAATAGCTCAGATGAAGGATTTCTTAAACAAGCTTGCGAACTGGAGAAGAGAGGCATGATAAGATCCTAAAGGAAGCCTTAAATAGAGCCTTTTTACAAGACAGAAAATATCTTCTTTTTAAAAAAAAGAATATCCTGTTGCTACTTGTAATCCCACTATGTTGTCACTGTCCTTTAAGTATAATCCTGTTGCTGACATCATAAAATCAGCTGTTAGAAAAAAATGGTTTTTGATTAAAAATGACCCTATATTAGGTCCCTTAGTCGATAATAATGCACTTTTTGCTTTCAGAAGATGCAAAAATCTCAGGGACATTATAACTAAGAGCTCATTTGTATCTAAACATAAATCGGACTGGTTAGCTAATTTTAGCCCTACCGGTAACCACAAATGTGGCTCATGTTCCTGGTGCAGCTATTTTTCACGCGGTAAACATTTTCGAATAGGTGGTACGGATGTCTTCGTTAAAGACCTTATCACTTGTAGAACCCAGTGGGTAGTGTATGCCAGTACCTGTGGCAGATATAATATAGGCAGCACAAAGAGAAGCATGAATATACGCTTTCGTGAACATCTTTATTCAACATGGTCTGAAAAAGGGTCTCCAAGATTTATTCAACACGTTAAGGAATGTCATCATAACACTCTGCATGATTTAGCCTTTCATGGAATCGAAAGAGTTAAAGCAAAAGCGGGCGTAGATAGGCGAAAAGCGTTACTCCGCGCCGAGGCAAAATGGATAATCAAAATGAATGCCTACGGCAACCTCGGATTAAATGAAAGGCTATACTATAGTGTTTTTGCATAAGTTTTGTAGGTAATTTTTAAAGTTTTTGCATGTTTTTAATGTTTGCACTTACTTTGTGTTGCACCTTCTCTGACACTCGTCATCCCTCTTGGCTTCTTAAGGAGATGCCGGAGTGTCAAGGAATAGGGTCTGAGGAAGCGTGCTTGTGCGCACGCGCAACAGCTGTCACCCATTCATTTGAAAGAAGCCACGTCTTGTCCACGTCTGCACCTCGCACCTTGTCCATGAATATGTGAATAAACTGGCATTTTTCCATACCGGAGCGGTGAGTGCGATTTGTTGTTCTCTCTTCTGTAATCATTTTATCACTTGATTGTCAATTTGATTATTTGTTTTCACATAAATATGTGGCACTTCCAAATGTTAGCATGCTTGAGAAAGCCGGTGAGAGAACGGTGGAATGTTGTATCATTTTTTGTTGCATGGGATAATAAATCACCTTTCAACTATCCCTGGAGTGCTGCGGATTCTCTGTGTATGCATTGTCTGGGCACACTGTGACCGAGTCTGTTCCGCCGGCACCCTTTTTGCATCTCGCTATCTTGGGTTGTGCTGCCTACTACAATCTGTGTGGATGTCCTTGGTTCTTTGAGCCTGCCATGGACTCCAGAGAAGAATCCATTACTGCTTCTAATGGACTGGTAACACAATCTTCACCTACTTCCCATGCCTCGGTCTACTCTGCTGATGATGTGAGTAGAATCTTGAATGGGATTGAAGGGGATGCCAATTTTCTACATGTGCCATCTCAACTTGACTTGCAACGTCAGTTTGAATTTGAGACAAAGAGACTGATTTCCCTCACATTACACTCCATGACACTGGGAGAATATTATAAATCCAAGATGATCCCACGTGGAATGAGGGCTCAGCCCCGGGAAAATGCATACACAGGAGATATGGAATTTAGATCCCGCTATAACTCTATTGCAAATAGATACTCTTTGGACTTGATCCTATTGAACATAGAATTTCTGCAAAGAAATATGATAATCACTAAAGATAAAGTGACTGCATTGGAGTTATCCTTTAAGAACTTAATGCCTGAGGATGAAACATAGAAACATAGAATGTGTCGGCAGATAAGAACCATTTGGCCCATCTAGTCTGCCCAATAATCTGAATCCTATCAATAGTCCCTGGCCCTATCTTATATGAAGGATATATATATTTGCAGCGACCACTTCTGCAGGAAGGCTATTCCCTGCATCCACTACTCTCTTAGTAAAATAATACTTCCTGATATTACTTTTAAACCTTTGCCCCTCTAATTTAAAACTATGTCCTCTTGTGGTAGTTTTTCTTCTTTTAAATATGCTCTCCTCCTTTACCGTGTTGATTCCCTTTATGTATTTAAAAGTCTCTATCATATTCCCTCGGTCTCTTCTTTCTTCTATACATGTTAAGGTCCTTTAACCTTTCCAGGTAAGTTTTATCCTGCAATCCATGTACTAGTTTAGTATTTTCTCTGAACTCTCTCTAGAGAATCTATATCCTTCTGGAGATACGGCCTCCAGTACTGCGCACAATACTCCAAGTGAGGTCTCACCAGTGTTCTGTACAGCGGCATGAGCACTTCTCTCTTTCTACTGCTTATACCTCTCCCTATACATCCAAGCATTCTGCTAGCATTTCCTGCTGCTCTATTACAGTTAATGAACTTATTGCTAAACAAAACTCTTCTTTGCTTAAATTAAGAGGTGAACAAGAAAACCTGAAGCGCCACAAGTGGTTTCTTGACACACAAGATTATAATAATAACCGTGTTTATTCTTGGGGTGCTGTCACCAACAGCAACTACAGAAAAGCTTGTATACCCCGGGAACAAAAACCAGCCACAATGAATACCATGAAAAATGGAAAAAATAATAATAATACATCTTTAACACCTTCACAGGATTTTTTACAGCAGCATCAGGACCACGAAAATGACCCACCCGACACGGAGGACGGCGACATCGGAGGCCCTATGAGAACAAGAAGGGCGAAGGCACCGAAAACATTAAAGCGAAGAAAAAGAAATGGGAAATATTTCATCAATAGAACTAAATGACTCTCAATTACAACTGCTTTCTAAAGGACAAAATGTAAAGGACAAAATCCAGTTAATAACATAGATTGGTTTCAGCTTGAACTCGATTGTCAGCAATTTTTTCGCAGGTTGAAATAAAAAATATGGATTGATTCTAACCCTATATCTAACACTGTTGTTGAAGATAACAATGATGTGGGGTTTAGAGCTACCCAATATGACCTTAGGGTTAGTAGCAGCTTTAACCCCCAGATCAATTCATGTGCTTTTGATACATTGGACATTGAAAAATTGAAAAATGATGCTACTGATGGCAAACCCTGTAATTTGACACGTACACAATTGATGGCAATTGACGATCTGATCCACGAGCTGGTCATGGATCGGTCAAAATATCTAACAGAGGCTAATAGACAACTCTCAGATACCTCTACCTACAAGATTCTAAAAGGGGACCCTACTGTGGAAGTCTCAAGCAGGATAAATTCAGACCTTAAACATGCTCATGAGTGTAAACTCATTGATGATAAATTATTTGAGTTTCTCACAGTTTTACATCCAGTAATACCTGTGTGACCGAAAGAAACTTTCCTCAAGGGCTCAAAATTACAAATATTGTATAGATAGGATAGGGGATTTATTATTCACTGAAAAGAGCAACTAAAACAACAACCTACAGGTGTGGAAGACCACACAATAAATAGTGAATATACCCCAGTTAAAAATAATTTATGACAAGTATAATCATGTATAAAAGTAATTTTATTGAAATATATAGTTTAAAAAATACATATATGTATATCTGAAATCACAGAATCAATTCATAAACAGTAGTAAAAAAATATAGAATATATAAAAATATAAATATAAAAGTATAAGGTGGATGCTGGGGTGAGAGAGCCTGTATGCCAATAAAATAAATAAGGAGATAAAGTAGTTCTTTGAGAAGTCACAATGCTAGTAATGAGCTGCAATTAATAGTTTATAAATCATAAATAAACTATAAATTAATATCTGCAGGGGTTGCATGCACAAGGTGAGGGGAAGGAGGGGGGAAGGGCGTCGTGCAAAATGTGCAAAAAAGATGTGCAATACTTATGGAATTAAATTACCACGCAATGGCCGGTGAGGGCAACCAATTATATGTGATAAAATTATTGATTAATAACCAAGACAAAAAGCAAATGAATAAAACATAACACTCAAGTGAGTTGCAACAAGTGCAAAGAATTAAAAATTAAAAATTAAAAAATTTATTAACCGTGCAACTGAAGTGGACAAGGACTTGAACACGCAGCCTAAAGAAGGGGAAATAATATCACCTGGGTCACACAGTATAGTGCTGATAATAAGCAATAACAACCAACAGGCAATGGGCAGCAATAGTACAGATAGCACCAGATAGATAGCAGCAAGTTTAGGTGGTGACTAGAAACAAAGAATAATATACAGGAAAGAAATGGTTTAGTATAAAGCTGGCACAGGACTCACCCCAATCCACCTCCACAACTCCGACGCGTTTCGCCGGAAGCGGCTTTGTCAAGGAGTGAGGTGGACTGGGATAATCTCGCTATAAGTAGTATATGTATGCCAATGAGGAGTGAGGAACGCACCTGTTACGGGACACTGGGTGATGTAGACCGGAAATGGCGTCAGGTCACATGAGCGGATCGGCTCATGTGAAAGAGACCGGGATCTCGCGAGAGGAGGGCCGTGTAAGCCGTCCACGCCTGGGGTACACTACTGCGCATGTATGCTGGCTCGACTCCCATATAGGGAGCCAGAGACGCACAAAGATGGAACTAATGGCGCAGGCCACACAAACATGGCCGTATGCTATGATGTTGCGCATGTGCGCCGGGCCCGGTCCCTAGAGGCAGAAGATGCCTGTGGCCTCACTAAAATGGCTGACTGCCGATAATAAATTAAGGGAATGAGGAGATGTGTGAAGGGTAATAGTTAATGGGGGGAAAACAATAGGATCTAAATTAAATCAACCATATAGGATATATGTGATGCAGAAAATGTGTAAGGATCTGTGTGTGCACATAAGAATAAACAACATTTGTGCAAAAATAGTGAAAGGGCAGGGAGAAAAATAGAGGGGAAGGAGAAGGGGGGGGGGGGAGTGAAGAAGGGTGTGAATGGGGATAATGTAATGTGATAGACCTGGGTGTGCAAATATGCCATGGGATTTGATGCTAGAAAGGTGAATGAGTGGAAGTGATGAAATAAATAAATAATTGTGACAAGTATGGAAAATAATTAATACATTAATGTTGCCAAGTGATAGGATATGGGGACAAATAGAGGAGGGCATGATCAATGAAATGTATGTAATAGATGAATTGTACATCAATAAAAGAGGATGGTAATATAATAGCCAAATAATGATAATTATAAATAACATATGAATAAACATACATGATAAGGTGGGGGCCCCCCATATAGCTTTAAACATAATTAAGAAAAACAAATCAATATTGTATGAATATACATACATGAACCATCCACAGATAGTTAATTGGACAGCACTACTGATAATAGCAACAATAATAAATACATTAAAGATATGTCGAATAGTACATAAGGATGGGGAACATAGGAGAGGAAGAGGGAGAAGGAAGGAAAAGGGGGTCTCCCGCCATATTGATAGGATGATGAACAAGATGTATTGTAGACCCTACATAAATAAAAGACAATTGGAGGAAAAAAAGAGAAAAAATTACAACAATGAAAAAAGAGAATATCATAATTACAAACAGCGAGAACAACATAGATGAGGATATTTAAGTAAAATGAATACACATAACATAGATAAAAACCACATAAGAGACAGAGAAAACAATAATAGGAATAGATGAACAAGTGCGGGAAGTATATGTATGTGCGAACCATGAGGGAAAAAGGGGAAGGGGGGGAAGGGGGGGGGGGGGAGGGGAAAAGGGGGGAGGAAGAGGAAGGGAGGGGGGGGGGGGGAAGGGGGGGGGGGAAGGGAAGGAAGGAATGGGGGAGGGGAAAAGGGGAAGGGGGAGGAAGGATACGGGAGAACTAAAGTTGTGAAGGGAAGGGGCGAAAGATAAATGACCATAATATGGGAGAAGAAAAAATGAACACAAAAAGAGAGATAATGACGTATGGAGAAAATCGTGACATATAGTGATGTTGGAGGATGAGTGATGGTGATGTAATGATAGCAATGTAAAAGATAATAAAAATAAATACAGAAATATCTAATAAATAAATAGATTATACTTACAAATAGGAGGCAAAACTGTTGATCTCGTTCAATCCAGCCGGAGTTTTTGTTCCCAAAATTTCGATCCATTTACATTCTTTTTGAGCAAGAAGAGTTTTCCAATTGCCGCCACGAGGGCCAGCATAGACCCGATCAATGCCCCGAACCTGTAAAAGAGATGAATCACTGCCATGGTACTTCTTAAAATGTCTTGCCAAAGACTTCTGATAGAATGGATCTGGTCCATCCTTCCCTGCTTTTATGTCCAGAACATGTTCCCTCACGCGTCTGCGGAGTTCGCGTGTTGTAATGCCAATATAAATTTTGTTGCATGGGCACTTAGCATAGTACACTACACCCTTGGTTGCACAGTTAATATGATGAGTAATTTTGTAAGATTTCATTCCACTGGCATTTTCAAAGGTAGTATTCTTTTCTATGTTTGCGCATGCAACACACTGCCCGCAGTTGAAACTGCCCCATTTGGGACCCTTTGATCCAAAAAGATGAGATTTATTAGGTCCCTGATGGTAACTACGAACCAAAGAATCTTTAATATTTTTCGACCTTCTAAAAGTAACAGAAGGATTTTTGGGAAGGCATCCAAGAAGTACCTGGTCTGTCGTAAGTAAGGGCCAGTATTTTGCAATTGCTGTGTTCATATCTTGGGTCCGTGAATGGTATGTTGTGATGAATCTAACGGTATCGGAATCCTGTTTGATGGTAGGTCTTTTAACCTGTAAAAGAGTATTGCGATCACTCTTTTTGGCTCTATGGTATGCTTTAGTCAAACAATTGTCATTATAGCCTCTCTTTAAAACGTACCTGAAGATCTTCAGCTTGTTTCTCGAAGTCCAAGGTATTGGAACAGATACCTCGTGCCCGAAGATATTGTCCAGTTGGGATGTTATTCACTAGGTGTCGTGGGTGTCTGGATTTTGCATGAAGTATAGTGTTGGCAGAAGTGCTTTTTCTAAAAAGTTCTTCTGCCAACACTATACTTCATGCAAAATCCGGACACCCACGACACCTAGTGAATAACATCCCAACTGGACAATATCTCTCGGGCACGACGTATCTGTTCCAATACCTTGGACTTCGAGAAACAAGCTGAAGATCTTCAGGTACGTTTTAAAGAGAGAGGCTATAATGACAATTGTTTGACTAAAGCATACCATAGAGCCAAAAAAGAGTGATCGCAATACTCTTTTACAGGTTAAAAGACCTACCATCAAACAGGATTCCGATACGTTAGATTCATCACAACATACCATTCACGGACCCAGATATGAACACAGCAATTGCAAAATACTGGCCCTTACTTACGACAGACCAGGTACTTCTTGGATGCCTTCCCAAAAATCCTTCTGTTACTTTAAGAAGGTCGAAAAATATTAAAGATTCTTTGGTTCGTAGTTACCATCAGGGACCTAATAAATCTCATCTTTTTGGATCAAAGGGTCCCAAATGGGGCAGTTTCAATTGCGGGCAGTGTGTTGCATGCGCAAACATAGAAAGAATACTACCTTTGAAAATGCCAGTTGGAATGAAATCTTACAAAATTACTCATCATATTAACTGTGCAACCAAGGGTGTAGTGTACTATGCTAAGTGCCCATGCAACAAAATTTATATCGGCATTACAACACGCGAACTCCGCAGACGCGTGAGGGAAACATGTTCTGGACATAAAAGCAGGGAAGGATGGACCAGATCCATTCTATCAGAAGTCTTTGGCAAGACATTTTAAGAAGTACCATGGCAGTGATTCATCTCTTTTACAGGTTCGGGGCATTGATCGGGTCTATGCTGGCCCTTGTGGGCGGGCAATTGGAAAACTCTTCTTGCTCAAAAAGAATGTAAATGGATCGAATTTTGGGAACAAAAACTCCGGCTGGGATTGAACGAGATCAACAGTTTTGCCTCCTATTTGTAAGTATAATCTATTTATTTATTAGATATTTCTGTATTTATTTTTATTATCTTTTACCATTGCTATCATTACATCACCATCACTCTTCCTCCAACATCACTATATGTCACGATTTTCTCCATACGTCATTATCTCTCTTTTTGTGTTCATTTTTTCTTCTCCCCATATTATGGTCATTTATCTTCGCCCCTTCCTTCACAACTTTAGTTCTCCCGTATCCTTCCTCCCCCTTCCCCTTTTCCCCCTCCCCCATTCCTTCTTCCCTTCCCCCCCACCCCCCCTTCCCCCCCCTCCCTTCCTCTTCCTCCCCCCCTTTTTCCTCCCCCCCCCTCCCCCCCCCCCCTCCCTTCCTCTTCCTTCCCCCCTTTTCCCCTTCCCCCCCCCCCCTCCCCCCCCCCTTCCCCTTTTTCCCTCATGGTTCGCACATACATATACTTCCCGCACTTGTTCATCTATTCCTATTATTGTTTTCTCTGTCTCTTATGTGGTTTTTATCTATGTTATGTGTATTCATTTTACTTAAATATCCTCATCTATGTTGTTCTCGCTGTTTGTAATTATGATATTCTCTTTTTTCATTGTTGTAATTTTTTTCTCTTTTTTTCATCCAATTGTCTTTTATTTATGTAGGGTCTACAATACATCTTGTTCATCATCTCTATCAATATGGCGGGAGACCCCCTTGTCCTTCCTTCTCCCTCTCCTCTCCTATGTTCCCCATCCTTATGTACTATTCGACATATCTTTAATGTATTTATTATTGTTGCTATTATCAGTAGTGCTGTCCAATTAACTATCTGTGGATGGTTCATGTATGTATATTCATACAATATTGATTTGTTTTTCTTAATTATGTTTAAAAGCTATATGGGGGGGCCCCCACCTTATCATGTATGTTTATTCATATGTTATTTATAATTATCATTATTTGGCTATTATTATTACCATCCTCTTTTATTGATGTACAATTCATCTATTACATACATTTCATTGATCATGCCCTCCTCTATTTGTCCCCATATCCTATCACTTGGCAACATTAATGTATTAATTATTTTCCATACTTGTCACAATTATTTATTTATTTCATCACTTCCACTCATTCACCTTTCTAGCATCAAATCCCATGGCTATTTGCACACCCAGGTCTATCACATTAACATTATCCCCCATTCACACCCTTCTTCACTCCCCCCCCCCCCCTTCTCCTTCCCCTCTATTTTTTCTCCCCTGCCCTTTCACTATTTTTGCACAAATGTTGTTTATTCTTATTAAAAGAGCAAACATAGAAAAAAACCACACCTGCACTCACCGCAAGGGTACCGGCAATTCCGGCCTCACTCAAACGGTGCCTACAATCCAAGATCGGGCATATCAGAAGTGGAGCGCTCAGAGAAGGCGACTGCCGGCGGTTTCACGCAATCACTATGCGCTTCATCCGGCCTATAGTGATTGCGTGAAACCGCCGGCAGTCGCCTTCTCTGAGCGCTCCACTTCTGATATGCCCGATCTTGGATTGTAGGCACCGTTTGAGTGAGGCCGGAATTGCGGTACCCTTGCGGTGAGTGCAGGTGTGGTTTTTTTCTATGTTTGCTCTTTTACTGATATCGTTCTGTTTCACCTAGCACCTCCGATGGGACCCCATGTGCAAGTTCCTATCTGTTGTATACCTCCAAAGTGTATCCTTTGTTTTTAGACCCTGTGGTTACTGGCAGTGCCACTTGTTCTTCTTCTACATTTGTTTATTCTTATGTGCACACACAGATCCTTACACATTTTCTGCATCACATATATCCTATATGGTTGATTTAATTTAGATCCTATTGTTTTCCCCCCATTAACTATTACCCTTCACACATCTCCTCATTCCCTTAATTTATTATCGGCAGTCAGCCATTTTAGTGAGGCCACAGACATTTTCTGCCTCTAGGGACCGGGCCCGGCGCACATGCGCAACATCATAGCATACGGCCATGTTTGTGTGGCCTGCGCCATTAGTTCCATCTTTGTGCGTCTCTGGCTCCCTATATGGGAGTCGAGCCAGCATACATGCGCAGTAGTGTACCCCAGGCGTGGACGGCTTACACGGCCCTCCTCTCGCGAGATCCCGGTCTCTTTCACATGAGCCGATCCGCTCATGTGACCTGACGCCATTTCCGGTCTACATCACCCAGTGTCCCGTAACAGGTGCGTTCCTCACTCCTCATTGGCATACATATACTACTTATAGCGAGATTATCCCAGTCCACCTCACTCCTTGACAAAGCCGCTTCCGGCGAAACGCGTCGGAGTTGTGGAGGTGGATTGGGGTGAGTCCTGTGCCAGCTTTATACTAAACCGTTTCTTTCCTGTATATTATTCTTTGTTTCTAGTCACCACCTAAACTTGCTGCTATCTATCTGCTGCTATCTGTACTATTGCTGCCCATTGCCTGTTGGTTGTTATTGCTTATTATCAGCACTATACTGTGTGACCCAGGTATTATTATTTCCCCTTCTTTAGGCTGCGTGTTCAAGTCCTTGTCCACTTCAGTTGCACGGTTAATTAATTTTTTAATTTTTAATTTTTAATTCTTTGCACTTGTTGCAACTCACTTGAGTGTTATGTTTTATTCATTTGCTTTTTGTCTTGGTTATTAATCAATAATTTTATCACATATAATTGGTTGCCCTCACCGGCCATTGCGTGGTAATTTAATTCCATAAGTATTGCACATCTTTTTTGCACATTTTGCACGACGCCCTTCCCCCCTCCTTCCCCTCACCTTGTGCATGCAACCCCTGCAGATATTAATTTATAGTTTATTTATGATTTATAAACTATTAATTGCAGCTCATTACTAGCATTGTGACTTCTCAAAGAACTACTGTATCTCCTTATTTATTTTATTGGCATACAGGCTCTCTCACCCCAGCATCCACCTTATACTTTTATATTTATATTTTTATATATTCTATATTTTTTTACTGCCGTTTATGAATTGATTCTGTGATTTCAGATATACATATATGTATTTTTTAAACTATATATTTCAATAAAATTACTTTTATACATGATTATACTTGTCATAAATTATTTTTAACTGGGGTATATTCACTATTTATTGTGTGGTCTTCCACACCTGTAGGTTGTTGATCCAGTAATACCTACCATGTACTTTTTACCAAAGATACATAAAGACTTAAGGAACCCCCCCGGAAGACCCATTGTCTCCGGGCGGGGTTCCATCTCAAGTCAGATTTCAATCTTCTTGGATCATGTGTTACGACCTTATGCCACTAATTCACGTTCCTATATCAAGGACACTTCTGATTTCCTTCTTAAATTACAATCAGAAAGATATGAGATAGATATATAGATAGATAAATACAAACAAGGAGAAGTTAGCCAGCACTACTGACACCAAACTATTATATGGACCTGGCCTACAGGTGCACGCTGCTAGGCTAAATATACAGCAACAGGAGAATACAGCAGCACACTGCTAGCACAATGATACAGATAAAACATGAACTGCTATACAGCTATAGTGCAAAAAGAAAAAAGAAAAAGTGAGGTACTTAGCTCACAATTTGGCGGCATAATAGTTTGGACCTTGCAATGCCTGTTGAACTGATTACACAGAGGCATATTCACAGTGTAGGGTCCATCCCAATGAGGTCATCTTACCGTTGTGGGATGGTCCAAACTATTTGGCCACCAAATTGTGAGTTTAGTACCTCACTTTTTCATTTTTTTCAATTTTTGCACTATAGCATTTCATGTTTTATCTGTATCATTGTGCTAGCAGTGTGCTGCTGTATTCTCCTGTTGCTAGATAGATATGTGGTATGCCTTGGGGGATGTAAGGTAGTTGGGATGTTGTAGTAGATAAGGGGTTCATGTTAACCCTATAGTTCGTGACGCCAGGCTGAGGGCTAGTATGCTGAGGTAATTCTCCGGCCTATCGCCGCCCTTCCCATAAACGATAGGTGCATGTAATAAGAAGACTGAAGGTCCACAAGGTACTTGAACTTGAACAAACTTTTCTTAAGTGCTTGCGGTACATCCAATGAACAACGACAGTCTCAGGCAAACAGTCTCTATATATCTCAATGACTGACAATTGTTGCGGACCTTGAATGATATTAAAAGTCTCAGAATTTAGGGTAGTTATTGCAAATCCGTCTGGATTTAGGGGAAATATAAGGTCCGGTGATCCTGCAGAGTGCGTGGGGGTTGATACACTCAGAAATTAGAAGTTATCGGTCGTCGCCGCAAGGTTCAGGCCTAGACTCACTGATCTCAGCAGCGCAGATGCTTCTTGCTTGTTTGCACAGGAACAGGAGAGCAAGAACATGGCCGCCGCTCCCTTATATGGGCAGGGGGCGGGGCTAATCTGATTGGTCCGAACATCTGTCACTCACTGTTACGCAGTGTGATGGGATTGACTACGTCACAGGGATTTCCAAAGGTCCTCAAGCAGAAATACCCGCAGGTCCTGCTACGCTATGGCCAGGTAATTAACTATTTATTTACATTTATACAATCTTATACATCCAAATCCTAAGTGGTTACTGGACAATTACCAACTGGATGAGAGGTGACTAGGGGTGAACTAGACAATTGGGACCCCGACGTCCTAGGGACTCTGGCTATGGGGACCCACAATAAAAGGTACCAGATAGGATACGGTACCGGGACACCACAGAGGTTAGATAGATATGAGATAGATAGATAGATAGACATGAGATGGATAGAAAGATATGAGATAGATAGATACATATGAGATAGATGTATAAATAGATAGATAGATAGATAGATAATATATCCAAAAAAGGACCGCACTCCGAAAAATGTGCACGGGTGCCAGCTGTTCGGGCCTGGGTCAGGGCCCCCCCCCAGATAGCCAATTCAACAAAACAGCAGCACATCGAATAAGATGAAAGCATGTCAGGCTTTATTCATCAGATGCCACGACGTTTCAACCACCTCTCGTGGTCTTTGTCAAGCAATGATATGTGCAAGTGCTCACAATTTATAGGAGTCGTACATGGATAATAATTTGCATAAATAATTGAGTTTAAATACAATAAAAATAGCAAAACTGCAGTGATCACAAAAAATTACAAATACATTGTGTAAACATTCCACACTAAGACGCTTAAAGGGCGATAAAGTATACAGTGCTAGTGTCTCTATATAAAATTATTGTGCATTATAATATAAAATATTCAATAAAATATTACAGAGGGAGGAGTCGAGGGAGGTGTTATGGCTATTCACTCACCAGATCCCTATGCAAGTATAAACATGTTCCATGTGGGACTCCATGGTTGCTTCCGTCTCTCTGCTCAGGACTGAAAACGGACATCACAATTCACGCAGGCGCACATCGCGCCAGGCAGGTATGCAGTGTAGATTGCCGTGCGCATATTACCTGCGGAGGCGCATTGTATGTTCAGATCTAGGTGGCTCGGCGCATGCGCACTCGAGTGGTGCGGTACTAGGCGCCATCTTAGTGTAGGGAAACGGCTTTATTTTCCCACCAATGAATCCAGATGCATGCAAATACATTCTTGCGGGCACAGCAATCTCCCGAGCTCCCAGGTGTATTCCGGCCGTGGAAGGGTTCCAGAACTTGGTTACCCCTCCCCAGTCAGATAAATGGGTCTCTGTGATTGACCCCTGTTTCCCTACACTAAGATGGCGCCTAGTACCGCATCACTCAAGTGCGCATGCGCCGAGCCACCTAGATCTGAACATACAATGCGCCTGCGCAGGTAATATGCGCACGGCAATCTACACTGCATACCTGCCTGGCGCGATGTGCGCCTGCGTGAATTGTGATGTCACGTGACTAACGCATGATCGGAACTTTGGTTCCGCTTTCAGTCCTGAGCAGAGAAACGGAAGCAACCATGGCGTCCCACGTGGAACATGTTTATACTTGCATAGGGATCTGGTGAGTGAATAGCCATAACACCTCCCTCGACTCCTCCCTCTGTAATATTTTATTGAATATTTTATATTATAATGCACAATCATTTTATATAGAGACACTAGCACTGTATACTTTATCGCCCTTTAGGCGTCTTAGTGTGGAATGTTTACATAATGTATTTGTAATTTTTTGTGATCACTGCAGTTTTGCTATTGTTATTGTATTTAAACTCAATTATTTATGCAAATTATTATCCATGTACCACCCCTATAAATTGTGAGCACTTGCACATATCATTGCTTGACAAAGACCGTGAGAGGCGGTTGAAACGTTGTGGAATCTGATGAATAAAGCCTGACATGCTTTCATCTTATTCGATGTGCTGCTGTTTTGTTGAATTAGATAGATAGATAGATATGAGATAGATGCATAAATAGATATGAATAGATAGATATGAGATAGATAGATAGATATGAGATAGATAGATAGATAGATATGAGATAGATAGATAGATATGAGATAGATAGATATGAGATAGATAGATAGATATGAGATAGATAGATAGATAGATATGAGATAGATAGATATAAGATAGATAGATAGATAGATAGATATGAGATAGATAGATATGAGATAGATAGATATGAGATAGATAGATATGAGATAGATAGATATGAGATAGATAGATATGAGATAGATAGATAGATAGATATGAGATAGATGCATAAATAGATATTAATAGATAGAATAGCTCTGATAATGATATTAAATGATTACTGCAATTTTAGACAACTAATCCTCTATTTCCCCGGCTCTCCTATAGATATACACGGAAGGGAAGTGTGGACAACCTCTTGGTGCGGGGGTCTCCTTGCTCTGACCAGAGATTGCTCCGTGCATAACGGGACGCAGAGCAGGCGATCGCAGGGGGTCCCAGCAGTCGGACCCCTTCTTCCTCTGCAGTTCTCCTTTTATGTACATTTTTATTTGTTTTGTTTACGCTGTGTAATATTTTGAGTTTATTCACAACCTCCAGTTAAGTCATATTTTTTGCAGATAATTTTTGCAGGGGGAACTATACTGCACCTAATGTAGGGGGAACTATACTGCACTTAATGTGGGGAACAGTACTGCACCTAATGTGGGGGAACTATACTGCCAACCTAATGTGGGGGAACTATACTGCCAACCTAATGGGGAACTATACTGCACCTAATGTGGGGGAACTATGCTGCACCTAATGTGGAGGAACTATACTGCACCTAATGTGTGGGAATTATACTGCACTTAATGTGGGGGAACTATACTGCACCTAATCTGGGGGAACTATACTGCACCTAATGTGGGGGGCTATACAGCCAACCTGAGGTGGGGAACTATACTGCCAATCTAATGTGGGGAACTATACTTCTAACCTAATGTGGGGAACTATACTGCCAACCTAATGTGGGGAACTATACTGCACCTAATGTGGGGAACTATACTGACAACCTAATGTGGGGGACTATACTGCACCTAATGTGGGTGAGCTATACTGCACCTAATGTGGGGGAACTATACTGCACCTAATGTGTGGGAACTATACTGCACCTAATGTGGGGGAACTGTACTGCCCCTAATGTGGGGGAACTGTACTGCACCTAATGTGGGGGAACTGTACTGCCAACCTAATGTGGGGGAACTGTACTGCCAACCTAATGTGGGGGAACTGTACTGCCACCCTAATGTGGGGGAACTATATTGCCAACCTAATGTGCGGGGACTTGTACTGCACCTAATCTGGGGAAACTACAACCTAATGTGTGGGAACGATACTGCACCTAATGTGGGGAAACTACAACCTAATGTGTGGGAACTATACTGCACCTAATGTGGGGAACTATATTGCACCTAATGTGGGGAAACTATACTGCACCTATTGTGGGGAAACTATACTGCACCTAATGTGGGGGGAACTATACTGCACCTAATGTAGGGGGAACTATACTGCACTTAATGTGGGGAACTGTACTGCACCTAATGTGGGGGAACTATACTGCCAACCTAATGTGGGGGAACTATACTGCCAACCTAATGGGGAACTATACTGCACCTAATGTGGGGGAACTATACTGCACCTAATGTGGGGGAACTATGCTGCACCTAATGTGGGGGAATTATACTGCACCTAATGTGGGGGGCTATACTGCACCTAATCTGGGGGAACTATGCTGCACCTAATGTGGGGGGCTATACAGCCAACCTGAGGTGGGGAACTATACTGCCAATCTAATGTGGGGAACTATACTTCCAACCTAATGTGGGGAACTATACTGCCAACCTAATGTGGGGAACTATACTGCACCTAATGTGGGGAACTATACTGCACCTAATGTGGGGAACTATACTGCACCTAATGTGTGGGAACTATACTGCATCTAATGTGGGGGAACTGTACTGCTCCTAATGTGGGGGAAATGTACTGCACCTAATGTGGGGGAACTGTACTGCCAACCTAACGTGGGGGAACTGTACTGCCAACCTAATGTGGGGGAACTATATAGCCAACCTAATGTGCGGGGACTTGTACTGCACCTAATCTGGGGAAACTACAACCTATTGTGTGGGAACTATACTGCACCTAATGTGGGGGAACTGTCGGGGGGGGGGAGGGGTCATCATAATTTAGTGCTCCGTCTTCCAGGCAGCCTTAATCTGGCCTTGCTCATTGCCCCGGGTTATAGGAAGCCCAGATCCATCTCTGATGACAAAGTTTTTATTCAGCCCCAAAGAGACCTAATGAAACAAAAGAATAAACAGAAAGTTTCATTCTATTTAGTTGTATAAAGATACATATGTAACCTCTGCAAACACTGACAGCAAAATGTATGTTATCAGTGCGGCCAAGAGGTCACACATCTCATACTTACTATTCCCATAGTGACATCATTATTATATAGGAGCCGCCATGTCAATGTTTTGCCTACTAGAGCAAACATTATATTTCCAGTAATTCATTTAGACAATTCTAGAGATGGATGAACTATGACCTCCTTGGGTTTTAACCTCTTCACCCCCTGAATGTCAGTAATTACTATTGTCTGTTACTATAACAAATGAAAGCACTTAAACTCAAAGAGCAGTCACCAGTGGTCAAGTATTTAAAAGATATTACACATCTCTTCACCGGGGCTGACAACTTAATCTGTTCCAATAAAGAGAACTGCATTCTACTGACAGGGATTTCACAATTTCCACGGGTCTACTGTTTAATACAGATATATAAAAAAAAAAAGGAAAAATATAACTACTATAATACTGCTCCTATATACAAGAATATAACTACTATAATACTGCCTCCTATATACAAGAATATAACTACTATAATACTGCTCCTATATACAAGAATATAACTACTATAATACTGCTCCTATATACAAGAATATAACTACTATAATACTGCTCCTATATACAAGAATATAACTACTATAATACTGCCTCCTATATACAAGAATATAACTACTATAATACTGCTCCTATATACAAGAATATAACTACTATAATACTGCTCCTATATACAAGAATATAACTACTATAATACTGCCCCTATATACAAGAATATAACTACTATAATACTGCCTTCTATATACAAGAATATAACTACTATAATACTGCTCCTATATGCAAGACTATAACTACTATAATACTGCTCCTATATACAAGAATATAACTACTATAATACTGCTCATATATATAAGAATATAACTACTATAATACTGCTCCTATATACAAGAATATAACTACTATAATACTGCCCCCTATATACAAGAATATAACTACTATAATACTGCTCCTATATACAAGAATATAACTACTATAATACTGCCCCCTATATACAAGAATATAACTACTATAATACTGCTCCTATATACAAGAATATAACTACTATAATACTGCCCCCTATATACAAGAATATAACTATTATAATACTGCCTCCTATATACAGGAATATAACTACTATAATACTGCTCCCATATACAAGAATATAACTACTATAATACTGCCTCCTATATAGAGGAATATAACTACTATAATACTGCTCCTATATACAAGAATATAACTACTATAATACTGCCCCCTATATACAAGAATATAACTACTATAATACTGCTCCTATATACAAGAATATAACTACTATAATACTGCCCCCTATATACAAGAATATAACTACTATAATACTGCTCCTATATACAAGAATATAACTACTATAATACTGCCCCCTATATACAAGAATATAACTATTATAATACTGCCTCCTATATACAGGAATATAACTACTATAATACTGCTCCCATATACAAGAATATAACTACTATAATACTGCCTCCTATATAGAGGAATATAACTACTATAATACTGCT
This sequence comes from Hyla sarda, assembly GCF_029499605.1. Classification (NCBI taxonomy): domain Eukaryota; kingdom Metazoa; phylum Chordata; class Amphibia; order Anura; family Hylidae; genus Hyla; species Hyla sarda. The sequence continues at coordinate 377,543,068 of NC_079193.1, forward strand.
CCTATATACAAGAATAGAACTACTATAATCACAAACAGCACATAGAAGCGAGCAGCCGGCACAACTACCCCTAAATTCCTTAGATCACAAAATCATCAGCTGATGAAGCGAAAGCAAAAGATGCCCTGAGCTCGGGCTCCACAGTTCCCTTAACAGTGCTGGCAGGCACTGTAACCCTTCGGGTTCCAAGTCCCTAATGAAAAGACATCTTCGTATCAAAACATATGTAGAAAGCAGGGACGTCACTCACCGGGGTACTGTGCTGATAATTCTTTATTTCTTTAAGGTGCAAAAACAGACATGGTGCACGGACGTTTCCAAGGACTCAGCTAATCAGAGGAAGACTGGGTGACAGCTGTTGCGCGTGCGCATTCACGCTTCTTCAGGGTCTGAAGAAGCGTGAATGCGCACGCGCAACAGCTGTCACCCAGTTTTCCTCTGATTAGCTGAGTCCTTGGAAACGTCCGTGCACCATGTCTGTTTTTGCACCTTAAAGAAATAAAGAATTATCAGCACAGTACCCCGGTGAGTGACGTCCCTGCTTTCTACATATGTTTTGATAACTACTATAATACTGCTCCTATATACAAGAATATAACTACTATAATACTGCTCCTATATACAAGAATATAACTACTATAATACTGCTCCTATATACAAGAATATAACTACTATAATACTGCTCCTATATACATGAATATAACCACTATAATACTGCTCCTATATACAAGAATATAACTACTATAATACTGCCCCTATATACAAGAATATAACTACTATAATACTGCCCCCTATATACAAGAATATAACTACTATAATACTGCACCTATATACAAGAATATAACTACTATAATATTGCTCCTATATACAAGAATATAACTACTATAATACTGCTCCTATATACAAGAATATAACTACTATAATACTGCTCCTATATACAAGAATATAACTACTATAATACTGCTCCTATATACAAGAATATAACTACTATAATACTGCTCCTATATACAAGAAAATAACTACTATAATACTGCTCCTATATACAAGAATATAACTACTATAATACTGCCCCCTATATACAAGAATATAACTACTATAATACTGCTCCTATATACAAGAATATAGCTACTATAATACTGATCCTATATACAAGAATATAACTACTATAATACTGCCTCCTATCAACAATCCAATAAACATAGAGATGATATGTGGATCTCCCTCCTGGGCCTTAGACACCATAGATAATGTAAATCTCACTTATTTCCCTTCCTCCAAAAATGTCTTATTGAAAGAAAACACACAGGCTTCCTGTGAGAAATATGATGTTGGTTCAGGGCTGTATGTTCACTATGTAACCTTGCTTTGGGCTGTGGATTAGGATTGTGCACCAAGGCCATTACCGCCATCCTCGTGTCATCATGAATAGAGTTGTCAATAACTTTAGTTCTGGCCCTGACCTGAACGATAGGCTTAATAAGAACTCCGGGCACATGAGCCTCCATAACTTCCCATACAGCTCGAGGGGAGGCCAATCCGCGATCTAAGGAGAAATAATCAGTCAGCTGCTGTTCTCTATAAGTATCCACATCTATCACGGGCAGCCGGAACGGATTAAAGTTCCATAGGGTGACTCCTCTCCTTATGTCCGCCGGGGATCACTTTAAACAAAAAGGAGAAAGTTCAGAAATGCACCAGGTATTCAATCTCATGGACATTTGGAATGGTGGAGACCTTGTGCCAGGTGTCAGGTGATTGGTGCCAACACAATGTACGGCACAGGACCCGCCTCAGTCAACATGACATCAAAAGAAGTAATTGTGGACACCGAGGTGTGAGAATCAGGACCACATCTGCCAAATGAGGGACCAGGACAAGATTGAAATCTCCCACCAGAAAACGGGACAATTGGAAAAGAAGCAGTAATGAGCAGAACCTTACAGAGTATGGCGGGGATATATGAAGGAGGGATATATATTGGCATCTTAATTAAGTATACCTCGCTAGTCCAAGGTTGAAAACACTGTTTGCCCATTCTTTATTTTTACAAGGTACAGGAAACAATCTTCAGATATTGATTCATGTAAAAATGATGACATCACACAGTTCTACCATATAGACATGATGACATCACACAGTTCCTCCATATAGACATGATGACATCACACAGTTCTCCATATAGACATGATGACATCACAAAGTTATTCCATATAGACATGATGACATCACACAGTTCCTCCATAAGGACATGATGACATCACACAGTTCCTCCATAAAAACATGATGACATCACATAGTTACTTCATATGGACATGATGACATCACACAGTTCCTCCATTTAGACATAATGTCATCACACAGTTCCTCCTTATGACATGATGACATCACACAGTTCCTCTATATGGGCATGATGACATCACACAGTTCCTCCATAAAAACATGACAACATCACATAGTTCCTTCATATGGACATGATGTCATCACACAGTTCCTCCATATGACAGATATTGATTCATGTAAAAATGATGACATCACACAGTTCTACCATATAGACATGATGACATCACACAGTTCCTCCATATAGACATGATGACATCACACAGTTCTCCATATAGACATGATGACATCACAAAGTTATTCCATATAGACATGATGACATCACACAGTTCCTCCATATGGAAATGATGACATCACACAGTTCCTCCATATAGTCATGATGACATCACACAGTTCCTCCATATAGACATGATGACATCACACAGTTCCTCCATATAGTCATGATGATATCACACAGTTTCTCCATATAGACATAATGACATCACACAGTTTCTCCATATGGACATGATGACATCACACAGTTCCTCCATATGGACATGATGACATCACACAGTTCCTCCATATGGACATGATGACATCACACAGTTCCTCTATATGGGCATGATGACATCACACAGTTCCTCCATATGGACATGATGACATCACACAGTTCCTCCATATGGACATGATGACATCACACAGTTCTTCCATATGGACATGATGACATCACACAGTTCCTCCATATAGACATGATGACATCACACAGTTCCTCCATATGGACATGATGACATCACACAGTTCCTCTATATAGACATGATGACATCACACAGTTCCTCTATATAGACATGATGACATCACACAGTTCCTCTATATGGACATGATGACATCACACAGTTCTTCCATATGGACATGATGACATCACACAGTTCCTCCATATAGACATGATGACATCACACAGTTCCTCCATATAGACATGATGATATCACACAGTTCCTCCATATGGACATGATGACATCACACAGTTCCTCTATATGGACATGATGACATCACACAGTTCCTCCATATGGACATGATGACATCACACAGTTCCTCCATATGGACATGATGACATCACACAGTTCCTCCATATAGACATGATGACATCACACAGTTCCTCCATTTGGACATGATGACATCACACAGTTCCTTCATATAGACATGATGACATCACACAGTTCCTCTATATGGACATGATGACATCACACAGTTCCTCCATATGGACATGATGACATCCCACAGTTCCTCCATATGGACATGATGACATCACACAGTTCCTCCATATAGACATGATGACATCACACAGTTCCTCCATTTGGACATGATGACATCACACAGTTCCTCCATATGGACATGATGACATCCCACAGTTCCTCCATATGGACATGATGACATCACACAGTTCCTTCATATAGACATGATGACATCACACAGTTCCTCTATATGGACATGATGACATCACACAGTTCCTCCATATGGACATGATGACATCCCACAGTTCCTCCATATGGACATGATGACATCACACAGTTCCTCCATATAGACATGATGACATCACACAGTTCCTCCATTTGGACATGATGACATCACACAGTTCCTCCATTTGGACATGATGATAATATAACATGAGTCCACAGATAGACAATGTCCCGTATAATATACTTCACTTTCCGTTGCTGCTTTATAGAGGTTGTTTTTTTTCTTCCTTCTCAGACACAACAGTGTGGCGGTCTACTCTGTGGGTGACCGTCTCTTAGTGGAGTAGTCACAGCTGTTCCGGCTCTTTCCTCTCATGTGAAGTTGGTTTCCTTTGTGTTCCTTCACTTTTGCGCAGAGTAATCATCGTATCAATCTCCGGAGGCCGTAATTAATTTCTCTCATACCGGGTTTTCCATAACTTAATGCAATAATATACGACGCAGCATAAAACCACCATTAAATGCAGATAATACACTTTTTTAAGCATCTGCAATACTGACACAGTGGGTATAGTCAGTCCCAATTTACAGTGCCAGCGATCCCCAGCGTGACGTCCCTCATATCCGGAGTCCTTCCATATGACTATTTCCTAATGCTTCTTGTCTCTTCTCTAACACATATAACAACAATGGGGGAGATTTATCAAAACTTGTGCTGAGGAAAAGTTGTCCAGTTGCCCATAGCAATCAATCAGATCGCTTCTTTCATTTCTCAGAAGGCCTTATTAGAAATGAAAGTGATCTGATTGGTTGCTATGGGAAACTGGACAACTTTTCCTTAGCACAAGTTTTGATAAATCTCCCCCAATGATATTAAAGGAGTACTCCGGGATATAAAAACGTATCCCCTATCCAGCGGTCTGACCCCCCACAATCTGCCACTTTTCCTATATGGCGCTCTCTCTCTCCTTCGGAATGAAGCATGCCGACCACCGCATGAAGCAATGCCCCCTCAATCAATTTCTATGGGAGAGGAGGGAGTGCAGTACTCCGGCTTGAGGGGGAAGGGGGGGGGGGGTTTCGGCCACCGCTTCGTGCAGAGGTCGGCATGCTTCATGTAGAAGGAGAGCCGGGGCCCCATACGGGAGATTGCGGAGGTTCTAGCGGTCTAATCCCCCACCATCTGACATGTAGCACTCTATCCTTAGGATAGGGGATACGTCTTTATATTCCGGAGTTCACCTTTAAGGGAGTAGTCTCATGCAAAAACAAAACTAGGGGATAATAAGTTTTAGATTGCGGCCCTCTTTGATCTCCTGTACAAAACCCCGGCTCTCCTCTGGAGCGGCGTGCCATGACCCCACGGCCCAAAGCCGAGTCTGCCACACCCCCTCCATATATCTCTATGGCAGAGTGGTTTGGCTATCTTTGACTCTCCCATAGAGATATATGGAGGGAATGTGGCGGGACCCAATTCGTGCGGTGGACCTGATGTGCCGCTCAAGTGGAGCCGGGGCTCTGTATAGGAGATCGCAATGGGACCCCAGCGCTCAGACCTTCGGCGATCTAAAACTTGTCCCCATAGCAAACCTCTCCTGCTCTGGACAGTTTCCAGAAGTGGGTCAAATAACAAAACCTTCTGGTGATGTCATCAGGCAATGCTTATTGCCATAGCAATGGATACTCTAGAGAAGTGTCTTCAAATAACAAAACCTTTGATGTCATCAGGCCTTCATGGTTGCCGTTGTGATGCCAAAATGGGTCAAATAATCTTTTGATGATGTCATCCATCAAGCCTGGCCCGTTACCAAACAGCACAGCCTAGTGAACAAGAGTTAAATGCAGATGAGTCCCCCCCCCCTGTTTGATGACCTCATTGGACGTCTCCTTGTGATGGTCAAACCTGTGCAGGAACAAGGACAGGGGAGTCACAGTTGTGCAGTATACATTGCACAGTGACCCCCCGACCTACGATGGCCCCGACATACGATCATTTCAGCATACGATCACTCTCAGAGGCCATCGCATGGTGAAGGCCGCATCAACACACGATGCTTTTGTATGTCGGTGCCATCGCATAAACGGCTATCCGGCAGCGCAGACTGCTTCAGCTGCCACAGGATAGCCGTTTACGGTGCCCCGTGTGGTCCGCTGATGATCACTTACCTGTCCTCGGGGCTCCGGCGCGTCCTCTTCGGGATCCCCTGCATCGTCGGTGCTCTCCATCATCGTCATCACGTCTCAGTGCACGCCGTCCTGTCGTCCAATAGGAGCGGCGTGCATAGCGACATGATGGCGGCGACGGAGAGCGAGGATGCCGGGGAAGCAGAGGCCTTGCCGGAGCGTCGGGGACACCCCGGGGACGCGGCAACAGTGATGGAATGCGACATCCAGGGCAGTGGTGACGGTCCAGAGCGGCGGGGACAGGTGAGTATAACCTCCAATACCAGTGGTCTTTAACCTGCGGCCCTCCAAATGTTGCAAAACTACAACTCCCAAAATGCCGTTGGCTGTCCGGGCATGCTGGGTGTTGTGGTTTTGCAACATCTGGAAGTCCGCAGGTTGTAGACCACTGTCCTATACTTTACATTGCACGGATCCCTCAACATACGATGGTTTCAACAAACGATGGTTCATTTGGAATGGATTTCCATCGTATGTTGAGGAACCACTGTAGTATAATCCAGCACGGTCGCTGTAGGGTTCTGGAATGGCGGTTGACAGTCATCATCCAGAACTGCTTTATGGAAGCCAAAAATGGACTTTGGATTGAGTAAAACCGGTATTTAATGTATTTTCCGCTATAATTTAACACACATCCTGTCTGCTTTTAAGTGACTTTTAGAGAATTGACTGCTGTTTTAACAGCGGCGGCATTATTTTATTAACTTGCATCAATTGAGAAATAAAAATCAGCCATAATAACCAAATAATTTAGCCATTCACAATCACTTAAGGGCTTTGTGTCAGGGCACAAATAAAGACATTCTAAAGACAAAAAAATGGAATGAAGGGAATGTGTCAGCTTTTACAGTAACGCACTGAACTCACCGTCCCTATTGAGGGGATTTTTCATCACTGACCTCATTTACGTTTATTAATATTAAGTAATTGCACATTTAAGTGGAAGGAGAAGATGAAATGTTTCCATTGTGTGAATGCTCAGAGGCGTCTAATGAACAACGCAGACTGCGTTGGCTGGTAGGAAACATCACAAGGATTGGCTAATGGACCCATTGCTGACGACAAAGATCTCGGCTGATCGCAGTATTGGAATTAGAGAAACACTGGTGGGCTCCTCACCCTTCTGACATTGGAGAAAGGTGTCATGCCGAAATCAAAGCCATGGGTATGACATCCCTGTGGTTCCCATTTTGCCAATATGAATATGGCACCCAACAGTGTATTAGAGCCTCCGTGTATCCCAACAATATCTCATCTTGCATCCAGGCTTAAAGGGGTACTCCGCCCCTAGAAATCTTAGCCCCTATACAAAGGATAGGGGATAAGATGTCTGATCGCAGGGGTCCCGCCGCTGGGGACCCCTGCAATCTCTGGCTGAAGCACCCCAGACATCTGATTCATGCAGTGAACTTCGATCCATGCCAGATGACTGGCGATGCGAGGTCGAGGCTTGTGACGTCACTGTTATACCCCGGTTGTGGCGTCACGGCCATGCCCCCTCAATACAAGTCAATGGAAGAGGGCCTGAAGGCCATCACGCCCCCTCCCATAGACTTGCATTGAGGGGGCATGGCCGTGATGTCACGAGCGGGACGTGACCTTGACATCCCCAACCTCTAAAATGCTCTAAAAGAATGCTGGGTCCTGCAGGGACATTGCAGGGGTCTCCAGAGGTGGGACCCCCACGATCAGACATTTTATCCTCTATCCTTTGGATAGGGGTTAAGATGTCAAGGGGCGGAGTACCCTTTTAAGATGCTCAACAGTCTTCATGTATCCCAACTGTATCTCTTGTTATATCAAATCTAGAGGTGCACAACAGGGTACTGGAGTCTCCATATATCCCAACAATATCTCATCTTGCATCCAGGCTTAGAGTGCCCAACAGGGTGCAAGATCCTTCATGTACCCCAACTGTATCTTATGTTGTATTTAGACTAGACTAGAGCCTAAATGTATCCCAACCCTATATCATCTGGCATCCAGGATAGAGGCCCCATTAGGGTACTAGAGCCTCCATGTATCCCACCTAATCTCACCTAGTATCAAGGCCTTAAGTGCCCAACAGGTAACTAGAGCCATCGGTGCTAGACTATCCAGGGCCATGATTTTACTTCAACCTTGTTCTCATGTAACAGTGTGTAGAGTTTATGGAGAATGGTGCCAGGTGAAAAAAAAATCAAGTGAAAGGGGATCCTGTGGATGGAAACAACTTGCTGATGAAAGAGGTCAGAGAGGGAAGTGAAGAATCTTTCAGATGAACAGGAGGAGCACTGTCGGTAAACTGCAGCCAAATACAATGCTAGTGTCCAACTTACATGTTTGAATGCACTCCAGCGCTTTTGTGTCTAAGGGAAACAGAAAGGCAAGGCTCCATGGGACAAAAGAGCAAAAATTGTTTCACAGAGCAGTGGAGAAACATGGCCTGGTCAGATGGATCCAGATCTCTGTGGAGAAACATGACCTGTCAGATGGATCCAGATCTCTATGGAGAAACATGGCCTGGTCAGACGGATCCAGATCTCTATGGAGAAACATGACCTAGTCAGATGGACCCAGATCTCTGTAGAGAAACCTGGCCTGGTCAGACGGATCCAGATCCCTATGGAGAAACATGGCCTGGTCAGATGGACCCAGATCTCTGTAAAGAAATGTTTCCTGGTCTGATGGATCCAGATCTCTATGGAGAAACATGTCCTGGTCAGATGGATCCAGATCTCTATAGAGAAACATGTCCTGTCAGATGGATCCAGATCTCTATGGAGAAACATGTCCTGGTCAGATGGATCCAGATCTCTATAGAGAAACATGGCCTGGTCAGATGGATCCAGATCTCTATGGAGAAACATGGCCTGGTCAGATGGATCCAGATCTCTATAGAGAAACATGGCCTGGTCAGATGGATCCAGATCTCTATGGAGAAACATGGCCTGGTCAGATGGATACATGGTCTGGCCAGATGGATCCAGATCTCTATAGAGAAACATGTCCTGGTGAGATGAATCCAGATCTCTATGGAGAAACATGTCCTGGTCTGATGGATCCAGATCTCTATGGAGAAACATGTCCTGGTCAGATGGATCCAGATCTCTATGGAGAAACATGTCCTGGTCAGATGGATCCAGATCTCTATAGAGAAACATGTCCTGGTCAGATGGATCCAAATCTCTGTGGAGAAACATGTCCTGGTCAGATGGATCCAGATCTCTTTAGAGAAACATGGCTTGGTCAGATAGATCCAGATCTCTATGGAGAAACATGGCCTGGTCAGATGGATATATGGTCTGGTCAGATGGATCCAGATCTCTGTGTAGAAACATGGCCTGGTACGATGGCTCCAGATATCTGTGGAGAAACATGGCCTGGTCAGATGGCTCCAGATCTGAGGAGAAACATGTCCTGGTCAGATGGATCCAGATCTCTATAGAGAAACATGGCCTGGTCAGTTGGATCCAAATCTGAGCAGAAACATGGCCTGGTCAGATGGATCCAGATCTCTGTGGAAAAACATGGCCTGGTCAGATGGATCCAGATCTCTATAGAGAATAATGGCCTGGTCAGGTGGATCCAAATCTCAGGAGACACATGGCCTGGTCAGATGGATCCAGATCTCTGTGGAAAAACATGTCCTGGTCAGATGGATCCAGATCTTTGTAGAGAAACATGCCCTGGTCAGATGGATTCAGATCTCTGTGGAGAAACATGGCCTGGTCAGATGGTTCCAGATCTCTGTGGAGAAACATGTCCTAATCAGATGGATCCAGATCTCTGTGGAGAAACATGGACTGGTCAGATAGATCCAGAGATCCAGATCTCTGTAGAGAAACATGGCCTGGTCAGATGGATCCACATCTCTGTAGAGAAACATGTCCTGGTCAGATGGATCCAGATCTCTATGGAGAAACATGTCATGGTCAGATGGATCCACATCTCTGTAGAGAAACATGTCCTGGTCAGATGGATCCAGATCTCTATGGAGAAACATGTCATGGTCAGATGGATCCAGATCTCTATAGAGAAACATGGCCTTGTCAGATGGATCCAGATCTCTATGGAGAATCATGGCCTGGTCAGATGGCTCCAGATCTGAGGAGAAACATGTCCTGGTCAGATGGATCCAGATCTCTATAGAGAAACATGGCCTTGTCAGATGGATCCAGATCTCTATAGAGAAACATGGCCTGGTCAGATGGCTCCAGATCTGAGGAGAAACATGTCCTGGTCAGATGGATCCAGATCTCTATAGAGAAACATGGCCTGGTCAGTTGGATCCAAATCTGAGCAGAAACATGGCCTGGTCAGATTGATCCAGATCTCTGTGGAAAAACATGGCCTGGTCACATGGATCCAGATCTCTATAGAGAATAATGGCCTGGTCAGGTGGATCCAAATCTCAGGAGAAACATGGCCTGGTCAGATGGATCCAGATCTCTGTGGAAAAACATGTCCTGGTCAGATGGATCCAGATCTTTGTAGAGAAACATGTCCTGGTCAGATGGATTCAGATCTCTGTGGAGAAACATGGCCTGGTCAGATGGTTCCAGATCTCTGTGGAGAAACATGTCCTGGTCAGATGGATCCAGATCTCTGTGAAGAAACATGGACTGGTCAGATAGATCCAGAGATCCAGATCTCTGTTAGGAAACATGTCCTGGTCAGATGGATCCAGATCTCTGAGGAGAAACATGGCCTGGTCAGATGGATCCAGATCCCTGTGGAGAAACATGGCCTGGTCAGATGGATCCACATCTCTGTAGAGAAACATGTCCTGGTCAGATGGATCCAGATCTCTATGGAGAAACATGTCCTGGTCAGATGGATCCAGATCTCTATAGAGAAACATGGCCTGGTCAGATGGATCCAGATCTCTATGAAGAATCATGGCCTGGTCAGATAGATATAGAGTCTGGTCAGATGGATCCAGATCTCTCTGTAGAAACATGGCCTGGTCAGATGCTCCAGATATCTGTGGAGAAACATGGCCTGGTCTGATGGATCCAGATCTCTATAGAGAAATATGGCCTGGTCAGTTGGATCCAAATCTGAGGAGAAACATGGCCTGGTCAGTTGGATCCAGATCTGTGGAGAAACATGGCCTGGTCAGATGGATCCAGATCTCTGTGGAAAAACATGGCTTGGTCAGATGGATCCAGATCTCTATAGAGAAAAATGGCCTGGTCAGATGGATCCAAATTTCAGGAGAAACATGGCTTGGTCAGATGGATCCAGATCTCTGTGGAAAAACATGTTCTGGTCAGATGGATCCAGATCTTTGTAGAGAAACGTGTCCTGGTCAGATGGATCCAGATCTCTGTGGAGAAACATTGCCTGGTCAGATGGATCCAGATCTCTATGGAGAAACATGGCCTGGTCAGATGGATCCAGATTTCAATGGAGAAACATGGCCTGGTCAGATGGATTCAGATCTCTATGGAGAAACATGGCCTGGTCAGATGGATTTAGATCTCTATGGAGAAACAGGGCCTGGGCAGATGGATCCAGATCTTTGTAGAGAAACATGTCCTGGTCAGATGGATTCAGATCTCTGTGGAGAAACATGGCCTGGTCAGATGGTTCCAGATCTCGGTGGAGAAACATGTCCTGGTCAGATGGATCCAGATCTCTGTGGAGAAACATGGACTGGTCAGATAGATCCAGAGATCCAGATCTCTGTAGAGAAACATGTCCTGGTCAGATGGATCCAGATCTCTGAGGAGAAACATGGCCTGGTCAGATGGATCCAGATCTCTGTGGAGAAACATGGCCTGGTCAGATGGATCCACATCTCTGTAGAGAAACATGTCCTGGTCAGATGGATCCAGATCTCTATGGAGAAACATGTCCTGGTCAGATGGATCCAGATCTCTATAGAGAAACATGGCCTGGTCAGATGGATCCAGATCTCTATGGAGAATCATGGCCTGGTCAGATAGATACATAGTCTGGTCAGATGGATCCAGATCTCTCTGTAGAAACATGGCCTGGTCAAATGCTCCAGATATCTGTGGAGAAACATGGCCTGGTCAGATGGATCCAGATCTCTATAGAGAAACATGGCCTGGTCAGTTGGATCCAAATCTGAGGAGAAACATGGCCTGGTCAGTTGGATCCAGATCTGTGGAGAAACATGGCCTGGTCAGATGGATCCAGATCTCTATGGAAAAACATGGCCTGGTCAGATGGATCCAGATCTCTATAGAGAAAAATGGCCTGGTCAGATGGATCCAAATCTCAGGAGAAACATGGCTTGGTCAGATGGATCCAGATCTCTGTGGAAAAACATGTCCTGGTCAGATGGATCCAGATCCTTGTAGAGAAACATGTCCTGGTCAGATGGATCCAGATCTCTGTGGAGAAACATGGCCTGGTCAGATGGATCCAGATTTCTATGGAGAAACATGGCCTGGTCAGATGGATTCAGATCTCTATGGAGAAACATGGCCTAATCAGATGGATTTAGATCTCTATGGAGAAACATGGCCTGGGCAGATGGATCCAGATCTCTGTTAGGAAACATGGCCTGGGCAGATGGATCCAGATCTCTGTTAGGAAACATGGCCTGGGCAGATGGATCCAGATCTCTGTTGGGAAACATGGCCTTGTCAGATTGTTCCAGGTCTTTGCGACACCATGCTGATGGGGGTGGGGGGCAGATTTTTACACAAGCAGTATGAATAAATGACCCCTTTCTATCATGTGTGAACAGTGCATGCTGGTGGAGGAGACGTAATGGTGGAGGACACCTGTGGATGGAAGTTTGAAGGGTAGGGCTTATGTGACTACTGGGCCAACCAAGTTCACCACCTCTTGACAGCTGTTTCTCCCATGGCAGAAAGAGACTGTCAACAGGACAATGAACTATCCCCAAGTAACGGATAGTCATGGATTGGGTCCAGAAACGTGACAGTTCCTGGGATGAAATACAACAGGCTGTTCAGAGCTTGTCAGGACCTATGTCTAATGTGAAATAGGAACTGTAAAAAGTGGTCCTGTCCTCATTTGCAGCAAAAGTGAGGTCTCCTGAGGATCACCCCTTAAAGTATCTAATGTCCCAACTGTAAATCACCGGTATAAGGGGAAATTATTTTTCCAGTCTTCTGCAATGACTAATATAATAATAATAATAATATTATTAGAATAATATTTTAGACAGTTCCACCTTCACAATGGGGCGCTTGTTTGAACGTTCTCATTTACTATAAAAACCTCTGTAGGTTCCTTTCACTCAGAGTTTTCAGACTTTAACGAATTGGAGTTAAGGCCCAAACAACCAGAGAATGTTCTTAAGGGGCATTTTTCTCAATAAAAAAAAGCTTTCGAAAGCTATTACCTTAATCTGGAGTAATCACATGAAGTGGGCGATGTGATCCGATATATGAAGAACGATTGGCGCAAACACATTCAGCAAAGCCAAAAACCTTAACCCCTTCACACTCTGCTGTGTAAATGTACATCCAGCATTTAACTTTCAGACCTGTACATCCAGGATGCTGTTATTGAGGTCAATAGCGGCCGTCAATCACAATGTCTGGAATCAGAGAATCCTTGAGATGATCTTTGAAAAGACAGTTCCTTGCATTTATCCCTCTTAGGCTAAATTTTCACTTGGGTATTCTTTGTAAAAACGCTGCAAAAAATGTAGGAAATAAGGCATGGTGGGATTTTTTTGTTAAACACAATGGCCAGAAGTTTTTTATTTTTTTTTTTAAAGGATATTAAAATTTTTCCTATATCTGTCTAAGTATGAGCCGGCTTGTCCTGACACAGCAATCGGTGTATGACGCGGGCTCCTGACTCGAGCACACAACATATCGCGCGGCCCCCAGCTGATTCCTGTAGCTGGGGGCCACCATTAATAGCAGACAGCCGGCCATTAAGACTTTCTAATTGGAAATGTAAACCATCCCTGGTGGTCCAGTGGGGTTGATCGCCATACCCCATTACCCCCACCCCCGCAGCACAATCGTGAAGGGGCCCATCCACTGTGGATGCAGCCGGAGGGCTTACCTTTCCTCCAATGGCTGTCCCAGCTCTGTGATTGATAGAGCCTGGCTGATCCAGGCTTTATCAATCAGGCGCAGAGCACACAGATCAATGTGGTTCTATGGAATCACATTGATCTGTATGAGGAATCTACTGATTCCTTCTAAAAGTCCCCTGAGGGGACTAAAAGTGCAAAAAAAAAAAGTTAAATAAAAAGTGTAAGAAGGTGAAAGGCATCATGGTGTATGGATGATATGTGTCACCAAGGCTCCTGGTAAAGTAAGAGTCGGTATTTATTCAGTGTCTGTGCTGCAATGCATGGCTGGAATGCCAATCCGGGACGGCTCTTACTGGAAATGACCAAGTGCAGGGTGGGGGTCATTCCCCACAATCCAGGCCGCCTTTTATTGGCCTTAAAGGCAGCCTGTTTCACCAGCTGGGAGAGGATTTGCTAGTTGCAGCTCACACTGCCAGAGAGAGCTGTATGTGGAGTTCTTCCCTGTGTTTGCTCAAAGGTTGGAAGCTGGTGAACAGCCTGCCTGGAGGCCTGGAAAAGACTTGCTTGATGCCACATAGCATGGACTCAGGTGTGAACAAACACCTAAGGATTACAGGTGGACTTTTGTTACATTTTCTTTGGTTCTGCATTTAAAGACTGTTTGCTGTGTGCCAAGTGTGAATAAAATTTTGATTTGATTGAACTTTGATTTGAAAAGTACTGTTTCCTTGCCTCTATACTGCAACCGCACCTGTTTGCAAGAGCGAGTCATCACATTTGGTGGAGGATGTGGGCAACGCAGTGAGGTCAGCGATTGTGTTGCAGTATTCTGTTGCCAAGAACCAGGCCTGGCAGAACCTGTTGGAGTTGTTGCTAGGGGCAACGAACCTGCCGACAAGTGACTGTCAGTGCGGCGGGAGTGTTTTCTCCAGTGAGACAAGGCAAAGCAGTGTTCCACTGACCGTAGTGTTGCCAAAATGGAGGCCGTTATAAAATGAATCATGGAGGCCAACAAGCACCTGCAGGAAATAAACCAGCTGTTACTGCAGCATGTAATGGCGCTACAAGTGGCAGTGACGACCCAGAACACCCCTGAAACCTGTAAAGCTGTAGGTTGGCGATCCCCAAGATGCCCCCCTCGGATGACGTTGAGACCTATCTGGTGGTCTTCGAGAAGGTGGCCACGAGGGAGAAGTCACCCCGAGAAAAGTGGGCAGAGGTCATCGCTCCGTTCCTGTCATCGGGACCACAGCAGGCCTAATTTGACTTACCCGACGACCAGGCTGTTGACTACCAGGTTGTCAAAGGTGAGATCTGGGTTCATCAGTGGAAGTACAAGACGGCTGAGCCTGCCAGGCCACAGTATTACAACCTGTTGCACCGCCTGCAAAAATGGCTGCAGCCAAAGGTGCTAAGTCCCCAAGCTATGCTGACCATCTCCTGGCCGATGTATTCTGGAGGGCTTTGCCACATTCCCTCCAAAGCTGGATTGGCCAGGTAACCCCTGACAATGCCCTTGGGATGGAGGACCTGGTGGAGAAGTTCGAGGCCACCATGAAACTGCAGGAGGGGGTGGTGAAACCAAGGAGGTCCCCCAGCCCTAAAAGTCCCCTGGAGTAGTTTCCCAAAGGCCCCACCCCGTTGCTGTTTTGGGGGTGTCAACAACTGGGGCATGTTAGGGCTAATTATCCCCAGTGGGAAGAACTTATGGACACCAACTATGCACTCTGCCCGCCCTTGTATGCCCAGAGGCTGTGTGGTACAGGTGTACCCAGGGCAGCAGACTCTGATCATCTCTGCCAGGTGAGGGTGGTAAATACTGTCGTGGTGTCCCTGATTGATTCCGGTAGCATGGTGGCTTTAGTGAGGTCTAACCTGGTGCCACCCACGGAGTACATGGGAGGCTGGAGTACTGTGTATACACAGAGACTTAAAAGACTATACAACCACTTTGGTGACTTTATCAACGGCAACTGGCTGCTGGACTTATGAGGTGGCCATTGCCACAAAGTTGCCATATGATCTAATAGTTGAGAGAGACTTTCGACTTTCCAGGGTTCGTGTCTCTGTGGCCCCAGACAAGAGTTCCCAAGACCTGTGAGGCAAGGGTGTCCCCGATAGACTGGCCCGACTTAGGGGTGACCCCAGAACCATGGGAACCAGAGTCAGAAGCAACAGCAGTTGGGGTGACTACCACTACAGTGAAAGAGGAGGTGGTGTCTCCACTGAGGGTAATGGTAGGATATGTGGAGGATCTGCCATCAGGGCCAGAGTTGGCAGACGTCAAGGTTGCAGGAGAAAATTTTGGTAAAGCACAGCATCAGGACCCGACTCTATCTCGGGCCTGGGAAAATGTATTAATTGTCGAAGGTGCACCACAACAACCGGGAGCTGAGACTATATATCCCCGTTACTATATATCCCCGTCCACCAAGGGATGCTGTACCAGGTAAACCAAATTCGGGGTGAGAATGTGGAACAATTGGTGGTGACTAAAGCATATCGGAGGCTGATGTTGGAGTTAGCCCATCAGCATGTTTTAGGGGGGCACCTGGACTAGCAGAAGATGCAGGACCGAATTTTGCAGCGCTTTTACTGGCACAATGTGTATAAAGGTGTTGTGAATCTTGTCCAACTAGCCAAATCACTAAAATAAAAGTTCTCTACAACTCATAAAATAAATTTAAAACTAAACAAATAACTATGGTGAGTTCTGAAGGCTAAAATTAACTTGTAGACCAGAGGTCTCCAAACTGTGGGCCTCCAGCTGTTGACACGTAGGGTATGAAAAATGTCATAGTCTTCAGCAGTCTTCTGAAGATGTTTTTAAATCTTGCATCATCATCAACCTCAAGATTAAAAAAAAATATATAATAATCAATGTAATTTCACCAAGTTAAACAAATTATTTAATCACGCACGTGCCTCTATTTAACAGGCCTGCATCAGACAAATGGGAAATTCACGTGTACATCTCTGATCTCCTTTATCTATGTCTGACCCGCAATTCGGCAGGAAGGTCGAAAAATGAAGTAGCGCTTGTTCATGAGTTTTTTTATTCTGTGCGGTAAAAGCAAAGAACAGGACATCTTGTCGTACAGGAAGAATAGAAAAGTACTTGTGTTATTTCTTTTTAAAGCTTTATATTGTCATGATAAATTAAAACACAAGGAAAACAGGTGCAAATATAAAACATACGAAAAAGAAAAAACACACAAAACATATTGAAATAGTTTTAGACTGTAAAAGCAAATGTAATTAACAATCCCGGGAAAATAAGCAACATTTACAAATAGAAAAGAGAAAATAAAATATAGACAAAAAATGAGCAATCCTAAAATATAACAACTATAATACTGATCCTATATACAAGAATATAACTACTATAAAACTGTCTCCTATATACAATAATATAACTACTATAATACTGCTCCTATATACAAGAATATAACTACTATAATACTGCCTCCTATATACAAGAATATAACTACTATAATACTGCTCCTATATACAAGAATATAACTACTATAATACTGCTCCTGTATACAAGAATATAACTACTATAATACTGCTCCTATATACAAGAATATAACTACTATAATACTGCTCCTATATACAAGAATATAACTACTGTAATACTTCTCCTATATACAAGAATATAACTACTATAATACTGCTCCTGTATACAAGAATATAACTACTATAATACTGCTCCTATATACAAGAATATAACTACTATAATACTGCTCCTATATACAAGAATATAACTACTGTAATACTGCCCCTATATACAAGAATATAACTACTATAATACTGCCCCTATATACAAGAATATAACTACTATAATACTGTTCCTATATAGAAGAATATAACTACTATAATACTGCTCCTATATACAAGAATATAACTACTATAATACTGCTCCTATATACAAGAATATAACTACTATAATACTGCCTCCTATATACAAGAATATAACTACTATAATACTGCTCCTATATACAAGAATATAACTACTATAATACTGCTCCTATATACAAGAATATAACTACTATAATACTGCTCCTATATACAAGAATATAACTACTATAATACTGCTCCTATATACAAGAATATAACTACTATAATACTGCTCCTATATACAAGAATATAACTACTATAATACTGCTCCTATATACAAGAATATAACTACTATAATACTGCTCCTATATACAGGAATATAACTACTATAATACTGCCCCTATATACAAGAATATAACTACTATAATACTGCTCCTATATACAAGAATATAACTACTATAATACTGCTCCTATATACAAGAATATAACTACTATAATATTGCTCCTATATACAAGAATATAACTACTATAATACTGCTCCTATATACAAGAATATAACTACTATAATACTGCTCCTATATACAAGAATATAACTACTATAATACTGCCTCCTATATGCAAGAATATAACTACTATAATACTGCTCCTATATACAAGAAAATGACTACTATAATACTGCTCCTATATACAAGAATATAACTACTATAATACTGCTCCTATATACAAGAATATAACTACTATAATACTGATCCTATATACAAAAATATAACTACTATAATACTGCTCCTATATACAATAATATAACTACTATAATACTGCTCCTATATACAAGAATATAACTACTATAATACTGCTCATATATACAAGAATATAACTACTATAATACTGATCCTATATACAAAAATATAACTACTATAATACTGCTCCTATATACAAGAATATAACTACTATAATACTGCTCCTATATACAAGAATATAACTACTATAATACTGCCTCCTATATGCAAGAATATAACTACTATAATACTTCTCCTATATACAAGAAAATGACTACTATAATACTGCTCATATATACAAGAATATAACTACTATAATACTGCTCATATATACAAGAATATAACTACTATAATACTGCTCCTATATACAAGAATATAACTACTATAATACTGCTCCTATATACAAGAATATAACTACTATAATACTGCTCCTATATACAAGAATATAACTACTATAATACTGCTCCTATATACAAGAATATAACTACTATAATACTGCTCCTATATACAAGAATATAACTACTATAATACTGCTCCTATATACAAGAATATAACTACTATAATACTGCTCCTATATACAAAAATATAACTACTATAATACTGCTCCTTTATACAAGAATATAACTACTATAGTACTGCTCCTATATACAAGAATATAACTACTATAATACTGCTCCTATTGACAAGACTAAATAACTACTTTCCATTTCGTCTTCAGGCAGCACAGAAGGGTTAATAGCTCCTTTTAGTTTATCCCAGGACCGCCCACCTAGCAAACGATTAAGAGAATTAACAAGCCTCAGGCCAAGCCTGGCTATAAATATCCATCAGAACCTCATCCACTTGTGTTTTTTTTTTTTTTTTTTCTGTCCTTCAGTTCTGGGACAGGTGTAAGGTGTATATACCTGCTATTACTGGACAGGTGTAAGGTGTATATACCTTCCAAGCCCACCAACTAATATCTGTCTTTTTCCTTCCTATTCTCTTAGATGGGGCCATTGGGAAGCCCTGGCCCCTGAGCGCAGTCTCGGTAAACCTGCGGGGTCGCCAGACTTGGGGGTACTGGCTCGTGGGACCCCTCTGCATGGCTGAGCAAGTCTGGCCTTAAATGCAGTTAAATTCGGCCGCTGCAGGGTTACTATCCATCCCTCCACCCCCCTGTTTGCTGGTGCTGGGTGAGCCTGGCTAGGCCGTCCCCCTGGAGAGCTGACCTGTTTACAGTGCAGCATAGGATCCCCTGCGGTCCTGGGGCTCCCGGTGATTGATTTCACTTGCTAGCGCGTCCATGCGTTATGTGGCAGTGCAGTGCTGCGGCGGGGAGCTCCGGTGGAGGCGGCCATTAGATTCAGTTGTGGAGATGCGTCATTCGGCCGCCGGTGCAGGATGGGAGTTCCAGGGGAAGCCCTACATCAGAGCGCCGATCATGGCGCCCGCACCTGCAGTGCGGGGCAGCCGGATCGCGCGTTCTATAAGGTATGTGGGGGCACATAGCGTATGCTGGGGTTACTTCTGGAGGGCTGTCTGCCAGCTAGTATCTGTATTAATGTACATGGAGGCCATAATATTCATAGTCAATCTTTGTTTGGTGTTCTGCATATACTAGGCTATTGCAGTGTTGTATATTGCTGGTCTGTTGCTATGTGCATATACTAGGCTATTGCAGTGTTGTATATTGCTGGTCTGTTGCTATGTGCATATACTAGGCTATTGCAGTGTTGTATATTGCTGGTCTGTTGCTATGTGCATATACTAGGCTATTGCAGTGTTGTATATTGCTGGTCTGTTGCTATGTGCATATACTAGGCTATTGCAGTGTTGTATATTGCTGGTCTGTTGCTATGTGCATATACTAGGCTATTGCAGTGTTGTATATTGCTGGTCTGTTGCTATGTGCATATACTAGGCTATTGCAGTGTTGTATATTGCTGGTCTGTTGCTATGTGCATATACTAGGCTATTGCAGTGTTGTATATTGCTGGTCTGTTGCTATGTGTATATACTAGGCTATTGCAGTGTTGTATATTGCTGGTCTGTTGCTATGTGCATATACTAGGCTATTGCAGTGTTGTATATTGCTTGTCTGTTGCTATGTGCATATACTAGGCTATTGCAGTGTTGTATATTGCTTGTCTGTTGCTATGTGCATATACTAGGCTATTGCAGTGTTGTATATTGCTAGTCTCCCTATCTTATGCTGTTTCTCTCCAGGTAATAGCTACTGGCAGACAGAGGGATTGTCAGCTGTGCGGGCTGTGTAATTAGGCTCAGCCTCCCCCAGCAGCAGTGTGCAGAGTCTCTCACTGTAATACTCTATGGCAGGATAAGTGTGTGACGCTGTACGCTCACGGTAACACTTAGTATATACTATGTATATTGTGGTGATGGTTCTCACTATTTATACAGTCTACGTGGTGATGATTACTCCCCATATCACTCATATTGTAAATCCCTGCCATGTTATCGCTGGTATAGTGTGTAATGCTGCGCGCACTAATACACGATCATGCAGTATTCTGTCCGGTTACCTCACATGAGATTATGTGTATTGGTGACTATGCGGGTTATGTCTTTCAGCTTATACTGTCTGTACGGATCACAGATGTCCAGCTACTCCCTGGTTGAGCCGGCTGTGTGTGTGTATAGATGTATATGAGCTGCTCCCGGGTACGAGTGGGGCCCCGGAGGAGCCTGTAACTAGGTGATGCTGTATACTCACCTTATACTGTATACATAACCCTGTCAGTAAGTGATGCTGTATGCTCACGTTATACTGTATACTGATATATAATCCTGTCAGTAAGTGATGCTGTATGATCACGTTATACTGTATACTGATATATAATCCTGTCAGTAAGTGATGCTGTATGCTCACGTTATACTGTATACTGATATATAATCCTGTCAGTAAGTGATGCTGTATGATCACATTATACTGTATACTGATATATAATCCTGTCAGTAGTGATGCTGTATGCTGACATTATACTGTATACTGACATACAATCCTGTCAGTAAGTGATGCTGTATGCTCACATTATACTGTATACTGATATATAATCCTGTCAGTAAGTGATGCTGTATGCTCACATTATACTGTATACTGATATATAATCCTGTCAGTAAGTGATGCTGTATGCTGACATTATACTGCATACTGATATATAATCCTGTCAGTAAGTGATGCTGTATGCTCACATTATACTGTATACTGATATATAATCCTGTCAGTAAGTGATGCTGTATGATCACCTTGTACTGTGTACTGATATATATATAATCCTGTCAGTAAGTGATGCTGTATGCTCACATTGTACTGTATACTGATATATAATCCTGTCAGTAAGTGATGCTGTATACTGATATATATATATATATAATCCTGTCAGTAAGTGATGCTGTATACTGACATACAATCCTGTCAGTAAGTGATGCTGTATGCTCACATTGTACTGTATACTGATATATAATCCTGTCAGTAAGTGATGTTGTATACTGATTGATATATAATATTCCTGTCAGTAGTGAGGCCCTGCTCACTATATACTGATGTTTTCTATATATTCCTGTCAGTAGTGAGGGCCTGCTCCCTGTATACTGATGTTTTCTATATATTCCTGTCAGTAGTGAGGCTCTGCTCACTATATACTGATGTTTTCTATATATTCCTCTCAGTAGTGAGGCTCTGCTCACTGTATACTGATGTCTTATATACATTTCTATATAGTCCTGTCAGTAGTGAGGTCCTGCTCACTATATACTGATGATTTCTATATATTCCTGTCAGTAGTGAGGCCCTGCTCACTATATACTGATGATTTCTATATATTCCTGTCAGTAGTGAGGCTCTGCTCACTGTATACTGATGTTTTCTATATATTCCTGTCAGTAGTGAGGCCCTGCTCACTATATACTGATGTTTTCTATATATTCCTGTCAGTAGTGAGGCCCTGCTCACTATATACTGATGTTTTCTATATATTCCTGTCAGTAGTGAGGTCCTGCTCACTATATACTGATGATTTCTATATATTCCTGTCAGTAGTGAGGCCCTGCTCACTATATACTGATGTTTTCTATATATTCCTGTCAGTAGTGAGGCCCTGCTCACTATATACTGATGTTTTCTATATATTCCTGTCAGTAGTGAGGCCCTGCTCACTATATACTGATGTTTTCTATATATTCCTGTCAGTAGTGAGGTCCTGCTCACTATATACTGATGTTTTCTATATATTCCTGTCAGTAGTGAGGTCCTGCTCACTATATACTGATGTTTTCTATATATTCCTGTCAGTAGTGAGGCCCTGCTCACTATATATTGATGTTTTCTATATAGTCCTGTCAGTAGTGAGGCTCTGCTCACTGTATACTGATGTTTTCTATATATTCCTGTCAGTAGTGAGGCTCTGCTCACTATATACTGATGTTTTCTATATATTCCTGTCAGTAGGGAGGCCCTGCTCACTGTATACTGATGTTTTCTATATATTCCTGTCAGTAGTGAGGCCCTGCTCACTATATACTGATGTTTTTCATGTACAAGGCTTTGCTGACATTTTTAGACACAAGAGTGGACAAAGCCAGACAGGTACATAAGATGGACTCCAGGCTCAAGTCAGAGTAGTCCAAACATTGGGAGAATCCAGGTAAGACAGACTCTGCGGTTACTTAACTATGTAAAGTCATCACTGGTGTCCTCAGATATCCAACTCTGCCACCGTGAGTAGTCTGGCTGAGCAGAGACATTAAGGACAAGGTACCTGAGAAGAATTGTCTCCCAAGTGTCATCACTCAGGTCTGTATCGGACATCCTATGTGATTTCCCTTAGATGTGTTTAGAATCTCATCTGAGAATCAGCCCGGTTGTCTGATGGGTCGGCAGTATATGAGGATCCTAGAGTTCCTCCAAGGAAAGGAAGAGCTTGGCCTTTCCACAAGCTGCCAAATGGAAACCATCTTAGTCCTGCTGATCTAAAGGGCAAAACTTCTTCTCCAAGAGCCAATGTTCTGCAAAAGGGCTCAGGATAAAGGAACCAGGGAGAAGACTACCAAACCAAATCAGTTTGATGTCAGAAGGACAACCATGGTTGGTGCAAGACTTTCTGGATTCCTGTCAGCCTGAGGAAGGGTGGCATGTGTTATGGACACCTATCTACATGTGCCCATACATCCATCCTCAGCGGAATATCGGAGTGGTCATAGTCAGGAAAAGGAGTGCTTCACTATTCTGGACCCTGCCGTTAGTATATACTCCCAGGGTGGTAGAGCCATTGTGGTAGTGGCTGTTCTTCATCTTCAGGGGATCCATGTGGTGCCGTACCCGGGCACCTGACTCCGGCTGTTTTTTTCACTGAAGAAGTCACATTCTACAAACAGTCTGAGAGATTTCCAGGAGAAAGTTCAGTCCGTCTGGACAGGAATCTCCAATATTTTTCCTCCCCGCTTGGGCGGTCAGTCGCGCATGCAGGAGTCTCAGATTGTGGCTTTCCAAAAGAAAATCTCCCAATAGGTTGTAGCTTTTGACCTATGGATGTGGTCCTGCTCACAACAGATGCCTCTGAATCAGATTAAGGAGCTTACATGTTGGATCTTTGAGTCCAGAGGAGCTGGACACATGAAGAATATCAGATGTCAGCCAACCTGACGAAGATGGGGCCAGTGAACTTGGCTATTTTGACCCAGTGCCCAGTATCCCAGCGGTCCCAGCAGGCACTCTGAATATCCAGGCGGATCATCCGAGCAGAACTATTCTATGTTCAAGCAGAGGTCCCTCACTGAAGTATACCTCTGCCAAATAGTCAGCAGGAGAGGTCTACCTGATTACGACATAAGGGCTACCATAGAAAACTGGAAGGTTGCTAAATTTGCTTCTCTGAATTGCAGAAACCAACCAGACATCTTGGATGCACTGACAGTATCATAGAGAGGCCTCTACATCTATCTATTTCAGCCTCCAGTCATAAAGAAGATCCTGATGGACAAGCCAGACATGATCCTAATAGCCCCATACTGGCCAAGGCGGGGTTTGTTTTTCCTCACCACAGGGACTTTCTGACACAGAACAGGAGCGGTTGCCTTTGACTGTGTGGAGTTTGAGAAGGATAGATTCCATATGATGGGCTCATTGGAGGAGGGGATATCTACTCGTCTTTTCAGTCGAAAGAGAATCCTTAAAGGCGCTCTACTCGACTAGAGAGAGTTCACATTCTGGAGGAGGATCGAAAAGAGGTTCCATTTGCAGTTTTGCATTTCCTTCAAAATGGATTTGAGAAAAGCCTGTGAGCGAATACATTGAGGCTCCATGTCTCAATAAATTCCTTCACAGTTAGCAGATTGGCAGTCATCCAGTCATCACTTGATTCTTCACAGCACTAAGGCAGGTCAGACCTGTCATGGGTCTTCCTCAGACCTGTCATGGGTCTTCCTCAGACCTGTCATGGGTCTTCCTCAGACCAGTCGTATGTCTTCCTCCGGTGGTGGTGTCTAAGCCTCTCCCGAGTAAGTCGAAAGTCGACCTGAAGTGATTGTCCTACAAGTTCTTTCCTGATTGCGATAACATTCTCACACAGGTTGGGATAAAATACAAGCTCTCTCCTCATGAGATCCCTTTAAGACTTGTACAAGAGGGAGTCCTGCTGAAGGTGTCATCTGAGATGACATCATCAGGGAATTCGCTTGCTGAAGTTCTTACTGGATCCACTGTTGAGGAGGAAGAGTTCTTCACCATCTGGATGGGTCTACAGCACTGATCTGCTACCACAATAGAACCAAGACATTCAGGGTGGAAGATAATCTGTTCGTACAGTTGCTGGTGTGGTAAAGGGAAGAAAGGTGTCTAAAGCTACCTTGGTGGAATGGCTTAAGTCTACGATTCTGAACGCCAGTGAGATCACAGGAGTTGAGCCACCAGATACCATCATAGCTCAATCTACACTCTAGACAACCAAAGCTGGGGTCCAGCCTCTGGCATGTCGGTGCTCTATGCCGGGTTCAATTAGGTATCCCCCCCCCCCCTTATGTTGCTATACAGCTCCCTTCTGTGCTGCCGGAAGACGAAATGGAAAGGGAAAATTTTTACTTACTGTAATATTGCTTTCCATGAGTCTGAAGGCAGCACATACAAACCCTCCCTACTAAAGGTCATCTTTTTGCATCAGAACTGAGTCTATTCAATAACACAAGTGGATGAGGTTCTGATGGATGGTTATAGCCAGGCTTGTTTAATTCTCTTAATTGTTTGCTAGGTGGGCGGTCCTGGGATAAATTGAAAGGAGCTATTAACCCTTCTGTGCTGCCTTCAGACTCATGGAAAGCAAAATTATGGTAAGTACAAATTTTCCCTATAATACTGCCCCTATATACAAGAATTTAACTACTATAATACTGCTCCTATATACAAGAATATAACTACTATAATACTGCTCCTATATACAAGAATATAAATACTATAATACTGCCTCCTATATACAAGAATATAACTACTATAATACTGCCCCTATATACGAGAATATGACTACTATAATATAGGATAGAAGATTGGTGGATGAATCACACTCTCCCTCTGTAGTTGCAAAAAGTGAAGATTTATTTCCAAGGTATATAACTGGAAAAACTAGGCATGAGGTGTGGAGGGTTCCGAGACAAACGACAAGTTTCACACCTGACGGTGCTTCCTCTGGTTTGAGAATGATGCTGGGGATAAAGGGGTTGGATTTGAACTCCGCGCGTCAGATGATGTAATCAGTCAGCTGGTACTGCCAGAACTATTGTGGATACCTAAGACTAAACATATACGTTAGTGTCCAAAAAGTGTCTGATTATAGAAAAAGAAATGAAAGTGATAAAAACAATAAATTGAACAGGGAACGGGCAAAAAAGGGGAAAACATTTTAAAAAATGAATTAGGACAAAAGCAAAAAAATTTCAGAGGAGTAAAAGGCAAAAAACTGAAATGGAGCACAGACTATAAGAATACACTTAAGTCCTGTCAGTCATTTAGACCCAATTTATTCATGGCTCCGGTGTGTATATAACTACTATAATACTGCTCCTATATACGAGAATATAACTACTATAATACTGCTCCTATATACAAGAATATAACTACTATAATACTGCCCCCTATATACAAGAATATAACTACTATAATACTGCTCCTATATTCAAGAATATAACTACTATAATACTGAGAGAGCAACACAACTTTATGTTAGGAGATAGGGAGGAACCAGGAGTTGCTGAGACAACACCAAACTGACAATGAAAGGATTACACAACTGATTGTCAGAAGAGAGGGAGGAGCAGGGGGAGTGCTGAGACAACACTACACTGATAGAAGACTTCACAACTTCCTGTCAAGAATAATTTCAGCATAACATGCTAAGCCAGCATAATTAGTGACAACTCTATATTTGTATATTGTGTGTCTTAATGACAAATACCCTTTTAAAAAGGTATTACCTTATGTCCGGTGGCAGAATATGTTTAAAACATCTCATAGCTGGAGACTTGCCCCAAGGTGTTGATATCAGGAAAGGTATGTCTCAGATTCCTGTAGACTTGCATGGGAATTCCAGACATACATCTCCTGATTGCATCATCTTGGGAATGACGATAATCCTATCAGGCTGTATTTGTGGGAAGGGCGTTGAATATTTAATGCGTGCGTTCCATTTGGCGTTGTTTTCACCGCTGTCAGATCGTATGTTCCCCCTCAAGAATGTGTGGAGTTCGGTGGCAGAGGTTTTTCGGGTCATAATCTGGTCTATGGTCGGTAAGTGCCGGTATCTTCCATTCTCATACGTTTACATATGCAGTTTTATGTCATGGTGGGCTCTGGGGGGGGGGGTTCTGAGTCTGCACCGCTGACGACAAGTACAGCGCTGGTACTGGGGTGTCGGGGTTTTTTATTTGGGTCATGTATCTTTCATGTGGGCATGTTAGACGATTGCCGAAACTTACCGGGGACAGCAGCTTCTTTGGGGTCCCGGAGGTCGGGGGCTGGGGGTCTCAGCAAAGTTTCTCTTGCTGCTGCACAACCGACTGCAGTGCACGGACGCCGTCGCTAGTAGTGATGAGCAGCATTGCCCATATTCAAATTTGCGAAATTTTGTGAATATATAGACGAATATTCGTCCTATATTCGCAAATTTCGCTTTTTTGTTATATGTTGGTATTGATAACCTCTGACAAGTGTATTTGCATCATTCTAATTGGCCCACAAGTGGAAAGAAGGAATATGCAAATATTCACATATGCAGGAAAAAAAAGCGAATATTCACAATTTCGAATATATTCACAATATTTGGGAATTCGCAAATTTGCGATATTCGCGATAAAAATTTGAAATGCGAATATTCGCGCCCAACACTAGTCGCTGCGTGCGCACTTGTAATGTCGGTCACTTAGTTTGTTACATAAAGTTTGATTATTTATATATATATATATATATATATATAATATATTGTCCAAAAAATTGCAGCACTACTTTACCACAGTAGACGGGTGCCAGCCCCTCAGGCTCGATCACAGCCAAATGTAGATAACATCAAAAATGGTGCAGCACTCCAAATATCCAAAAAAAGAACGATTTATTCCACATGTCAAACAGTGCAACGTTTCAGCCCCGCAGTGTTAAAAATACATAAAAATACAGTGCAGATTTACAGGTCAGATTTATGGCCATTGACCACGTGCCAGTCCCAGTGAGAGGGGGAAATAGACTGGCCAGTCTATAACTGAACTGCTTGAAACCCAATGGATTGAACGTCGAATTTAACGCCACTTAGATATGACCCTGATTGACATTGAGATCTGTCCTTAACTTTTTTCTTCAGACATGGTGATACCCATATTGTATATTGATATTTAGTTTTTATACCTTTCAGATATTGAAGATAGGGAGGATTCGATGGATTGTGAAGAAACACGCCACCCGTTCTGTGCCCATTTATACCTTATGTTTTTTGTGCCGTTCTGTGCCTATCCATATCTTTTTATGTTTTTTTTGTTGTAGTAATCTAGTCTGATCAGTAAAATGGATGTTAGTGCACTTGGGTTCTGGCGCATATAATTGGTGAAGTGCAGCCGTTTTAGGGGAGACCTAACATAATTGACATTGTTCTACATGCCTTGCACATTTTATTTCTTAGTATTTATCACATTGTAATAACATGTTCACAAATTTTTTGTTTTATCGTTTATATTTTCTTAATTTATTTTTTTGATAATTTTTCTATTTTTTTCTTTTTTTTTTTTTATTAATAATTTTATTATCTTAGGGTTCTGTTGGGATGTGCTTTATCCCTTAGATAGCCCTCCAGATGTGGTACGGTAAATCGCTTTATTCTAGGTGTGGGATTGGCACCGCTTGATGGCAGGCGCACTCCTGAATTGGATGCAGGGGGTAGACCAGAGGCCAGGGGGTTGCATGGCCTTATGGCCTCAGGTCCCCCAGTTACTGCCGAACCTATGAGGAGTGGTGGTTCTGCAAACCAGGGTGGCTCTCAGTCCTGAAATGTTAATATGTTAATAAATACTTGTACCCGGAGTGGTACTATTGCAAATGGAGTTGGCTTTCATAATTTAGTGAATTTTCTTCATTACTTTTTGTTATATTCCTTTAACAATTTATTTGTTTATCATTACCATTATTATTATTTTCATTTCATTTCCTTTTAAATTTTTTATTTTATTTTTTCATTTATTTTTATTTTAAAAATTGTTTTCGATTTTTTTTTTGATGATTTTTAAAAAAATTTTATGTCACCACTCATACTGTTAGGTATATCACATTCAGTAACACACACACACACACTATATTCATATATTTATTTCACACACTATGGATGTTTGACATAGTATATGGGGGAATTGATTCAGTTCCTTTCATTCACGGCGGCTGCATCTTCATCGGTGGGCTGGACCCTATGTGCTGTGCATCCCTGTGGGGAGTGGTCCCGACGGGCGGTCTCCGTGGAGGCGGCGGTGTTGTATGCGCCGCCGTTGCCATGGAGGCTGTCGGCTGGTGATCACGTTTTAGCGCCCGTGGTCATGTGATCGCGCGGCACTCCACGTGACTGACCAGGCGTTCCAGAAACAGGATGTGAGCAGACGATTAGGTTTTTGGCGCAGGCGCATAATGTTTGTATACAAGCCAAGCGTGGTGAATGGCATGGCAACAGAGCGGGTAGGCGTTTTCTGCATATCTATACTTAATTAATGTTTATATGCATCAGTGGTGTAATATTAACTGCTATTATGATGGAGTTTTGTATATTCAAGCTATAATGTTTTTAAACTTTCACTGAGACACTTTATACAGTATATATGTACTAATGGTACTCTTAAGCACTTTATTTCTTACACTGCACTGTATTTTTATGTATTTTTAACACTGTATTGATTAATTATGTAATTGTTGTTTATTGCTGGGCTGGGCATATAACCCCAGCCTGTGTGTGGTATCGCTATGCTTGAAAAAAGCTCCATTGAGGGGCTGAAACGTCGCACTGTTTGACATGTGGAATAAATAGTTCTTTTTTTTTTGGATATTTGGAGTGCCGTACCATTTTTGATGTGATATATATATATATATTAAATATATATAATATAACAAGAGGATATAGGTAGTAAAGTTATGTTGGTAGGTGAATGCTTAGGCATATAGGTGCATAAATAGTGTTGAGCGGCATAGGCCATATTTGAATCCGCGATATTTCGCGAATATATGGACGAATATTCGTCAAATATTCGCTAAATTCGCATATTCGTAATATTCGCATTTTATCTTCGCATATGCGAAAATTCGCTTATGCGAAAATTAGCATGTGCGGAAATTAGCATATACACAAATTAGCATATGCGAAAATTCGCACGCCAGTCTCACACAGTAGTATTAGAGCCTTCTTTACACCACATAAGCTGGAAGCAGAGAGGGATGATCACTGTGATGTGTACTGTGGAAAAAAAAAAAAAAAAAAAAAAAAAGAATATTCGGAATTACGAATATATAGCGCTATATTCGCGAATAGGCGATATTCGCGAGCAACACTATAAATAAACACATCAACCCGGTTCAGGTAGAGATAGGAGTTTCATAAAAAATACATAAATAAATTGTGGGAGTGGTTGGTTATGTTTAGCAATTGTGTATTAAATAAAAATATGTAAAAGGGACGAGAAGTCATAGGGAGATGTGTTAATGTGTGTATGTATATGTGTGTGTGTATGTATATATATATATATATATATATATATATATATATATATATATGTGTGTGTCTTATACGGTTCATAAACTCGTAATCATATACAGTGCATATACCGTATTTATCGGCGTATAACACGCACTTTTTAGGCTAAAATTTTTACCCTTAAGTCTATGTGCGTGTTATACGCCGATACACCCCCAGGAAAGGCGGGGAGAGAGGCCGTCGCTGCCCGCTTCTCTCCCCCTGTCTTCCCTGGGGTCTAGAGCGCTGCTGCCGGCCCTTCTCACCCCCTGGCTATCGGCGCCGCTGCCCGTTCTGTCCCCCTGACTATCGGCACCGACAGCCAGGGGTAGCGGTACCCATTACCGGCGCCGCTGCCCCGTTGCCTCCCCCAATCCCCGGTGGCATAATTACCTGGTTGGGGTCCGCGCTGCTCCAGGCCTCCGGCGTGCGTCCCCTGCGTCGTTGCTATGCACGGCGCGGCGCACTGACGTCATTCGTCGTGCAGCGCATAGCAACGACGCCGGGGACGCACGCCGGAGGCCTGCAGCAGGGCGGACCCAAACCAGGTAATTATGCCACCGGGGATGGGGGGAGGCAACAGGGCAGCGGCGCCGGCAATCGGTGCCGCTGCCCCTTCTCTCCCCCTGGCTATCGGCGCTGGCAATGGGGCGCCGGCACCGATAGTCAGGGGGACAGAACGGGCAGCGGCGCCGATAGCTAGGGGGAGAGAAGGGCCGGCAGCAGGGCTCTAGACCCCAGGAAAGGCAGGGGGAGAGAAGCGGGCAGCGACGGCCTCTCTCCCCCCTGCCTTTCCTGGGGGTATATCGGGGTATACACGCACCCTCATTTTACCATGGATATTTGGGTAAAAAACTTTTTTTACCCAAATATCATTGGTAAAATGAGGGTGCGTGTTATAGGCCGGTGCGTGGTATACCCCGATAAATACGGTAGTTATGATGTTTTTACAGTACATTATTTTCCGTGTTATGTGCAGTATGTACAGTCATGGCTTGTGTACTGTACATATACTCGTAATGGTTTGTGCAGCGGGTACAGTATTGTATACAGTACAGTGGTCTCTCAACATATGATGGTAATCTGTTCCAAACGGACCATCATTTGTTGAAACCATCGTATGTTGAGGGATCCGTGCAATGTAAAGTATAGGACAGTGTTCCACAACCTGCGGACCTCCAGATGTTGCAAAACTACAACACCCAGCATGCCCGGACAGCCGTTGGCTGTCCGGGCATGCTGGGTGTTGTAGTTTTGCAACATCTGGAGGTCCGCAGGTTGAAGACCACTGTTAGAGGAAGTTGTACTCCGCCGTGTCCCCGCCGCTCCGGACCGTCACCGCTGCCCTGGATGTCGCCGTACATCGCTGTCCCCGACGCTCCGGCAAGGCCTCTGCTTCCCCGGCATCCTCGCTCTCCATCACCGCCATCACATCACTACGCATGCCGCTCCTATTGGATGACGGGACGGCGTGCGCAGCGACGTGATGACGAAGATCGAGAGCGCCGACGATGCAGGGGATCCTGAAGAGGACGCGTCGGAGCCCCGAGGACAGGTAAGTGATCGTCAGCGGACCACACGGGGCACCGTAAACGGCTATCTGGTGGCGGGTGAAGCAGTCTGCGCTGCCGGATAGCCGTTTATGCGATGGCCCCGACATACAAAAGCATCGTATGTTGATGCTGCCTCTGAGAGTGATCGTATGCTGAAATGATCGTATGTCGGGGCCATCGTAGGTCGGGGGGTCACTGTACAGGCGCACAGGGTATGGGTATAGGTATGTATTCAGTACACACGTTTCATAGCAACACACACACGGTTCTTACGGTTGTAACATTACATGTGGCAAATACGGTATGGTATTTGTGTATTGCAGTACTTTTGGTTCTTTCTAGGTGTTTATCTATAATATGGCATAACTATTATAATAGTCATAAGTAGAGATGAGCGAACTTACAGTAAATTCGATTCGTCACGAACTTCTCGGCTCGGCAGTTGATGACTTTTACTTCATAAATTAGTTCAGCTTTCCGGTGCTTCGGTGGGCTGTAAAAGGTGGATACATTCCGACGACTGTATCTACCTTTTCCAGACCACCGGAGCACCTGAAGGCTGAACTAATTTACGCAGGAAAAGTCATCAACTGCCGAGCCGAGAAGTTTGTGACGAATCGAATTTACTGTAAGTTCGCTCATCTCTAGTCATAAGATGTGTTTTTTCATGGCAGCATTTACAGTGCGTAAATTTCATCCATGTGGTTTCACGTTATAGTGTTTTTACATTTGAAGATAAATGACAGTATTGCAGTGCACATCCGTTTGTAGCATTGGGGCACACACGTTCTTTACATTAGTAATATACGTCTGTTACGGTCGCAACGCATGCGTTTGCATAGCTTTGGTAGCGTGTAATCTTGTCAGCGTTTTCTGTGGGTAAATGTCGACAATAGAGCTGTCAAATGTATGGGTGATAATGTGTTTTGTTTAGCAGCTTTATGGTATTACCGTATTTTTCGCCGTATAAGACGAACTTTTTCTTCCCCAAAACTGGGGGGGAAAAGTCGGTGCGTCTTATACGGCGAATACACCCCTATTGCGGCGGTCCCTGCGGCTATCAACGGCCGGGACCCGCGGCTAATACAGGACATCACCGATCACGGTGATGTCCTGTATTAACCCTTAAGCTGACTGCCACGTCTGAAGGGAAAGTGACCCTAACCCGAAAATTTCACCGCGGCGCTCCCGACCAGCCCGACTGAACAGCCGGGTTAGTACTTACAGGACACCGGGAGGGACCTTACCTGCCTCCTCTGTGTCTTCTCCGTTCAGGGATCCCCTGTATGGCCGGCGCTCTCCTTCCTCATCACCACGTCGTCGCGTACGTGCGTCGGCGTGCGCAATGACGTAATGACGGCGACAGAGAGAGCGAGGATACCCGGCCGGCAGCAGAGACGTTCCGGAGCGACGGGGACACGGCGACAGCGATGGAGCGACATCCAGGGCAGCGGTGAGGGGTCCGGAGCGGCGGGGACACGTGAGTATTACCTCCTATGCAGTGGTCTTCAATCTGCGGACCTCCAGTTGTTGCAAAACTACAACTCCCAGCATGCCCGGACAGCCAACGGCTGTCCGGGCATGCTGGGAGTTGTAGTTTTGCAACATCTGGAGGTCCGCAGGTTGAAGACCACTATTGTGTTCAGAATCTTAATTTTTTTAGATTTTGCACCTATAAATTGGGTGCGTCCTATAGGGCGAAAAATACGGTATGTCATAGATAGTTACATTAAGCCTTATGGCATTCTATATTCGGCATACACATTTGTGGCAGCTTTGATGGTTGATACGCCTATGGCATTATACTGTTCATGGACGCTTGTGATATTATACGGTCGGTACTCTCATGGGGGAAGATTTATCAAAACCAGAGGAAAAGTTGCCCAGTTGCCCATAGCAACCAATCAGCTTGCTTCTTTCATTTTCATGAAGGCCTGTGGAAAATGAAAGCAGTGATCTGATTGGTTGCTATGGGCAACTGGACAACTCTTCCTCTGCACAGGTTTTGATAAATCTCCCCCATGGCGTCTATATTTGATACGCTAGGGGCTTGTGTATACCCTCATGACATTCATACTGTTCACACGCTCAGGGCAGGTATACGGTTTATACTCTTATGGTAATCATACTGTCCATACACTCTTAATATTTATACTGTTCATGGCATGTATACTTTTCATACAAAGTTAGGGTGGGTTCACACCACGATTTTCTATACAGCTTTTGTATACGTTTTTATTTAATCTTTTTTTAAACCGTATGCAACCGTACGGAAAACCGTGGCCATAGACTCTTTCCATTCAAAACCGTATGCACCATATTGTATACGGGTGTATCCATTTTTCACACCACACGTTTTTACTTTTTTTTTTTCTGGACAGAAAACCGTGGCCTACCACGGTTTTTGGTCCAGGTGAAAAACCGTATTGACCCGTATATGTTTTTTTTTTTAACATGGGAGTCAATGGGAACCGTACAGACCTGTATGTGCGTACGGTACCATCCAGTTTTTACCATACGGTTTTTGACTTTGCAGTTTTTTTTCTTGGAATTTCAATCAAACAAGTGAAATTTTATTCATAATGGAGTGAAAAGTTCAAAGCGTATACGTTTTTTTTCTTAAAAAACTGATGCAACCGGACATCATTTTTCAAACCGTATACAGATAAAACTTTGTACACACGTTTTGATACAGTTTAGTCAGGTTTTGAGGAATCCGTTTTTTTTTTTTTAAATCAAAAATTGATAAAAAACTGTATTGCAAAAACGTGGTGTGAACCTACCCTTATATTGTTCATGCAATTTTGGTGTTTACACGATTCTTATGCTCCTGATATGCGTTACATAGCCTCGTAGTAATTTATACTGTTTTGATACATTCATGGCGTTTCACTGTCCACACGTGCTTTTGGCAAAGATCATACGCTCACGGCACTCATTTCGTCATACGATATTGTTCACACGCTCGTAGCATCTATACTGGTCGGGTACTCATGGCATTTGTGTTATTCACATTCATGGTGGTCATACGGTCTTGGGATCAGGGTATTCACACTATTCATACGCTCCCGTTCTTCATACACTCATAGCATTCACGTGTACTCGTGGTGTTTTATGCTGCACATACGCTTGTGCATTGGATGCAGGCACTCAGGGCATTTATATTGCGCATGGCATTATACAGTTTATACCCTCATAGTATTACGGTTGTTTCCCCATCATACCTGCCACTTCTGCAGGGGGTCGCTCAACATGTTTGTTCATTTCTGACACATATTCATAGCAGTAGCATCACGCCACCTGGGTGGTGTATACCCCTCATACCTGCCATGACTGCAGAGGGATAAATTGCCTAGTCGTTGCTACTGACACGTTTTCAGAGTGACAACATCATTAGTGTTGCTCGCGAATATTCGCAATTCGAATATTATTTGCGAATATCGCGAATTCGCAAATTTCGCGAATATAGCGCTATATATTCGTAATTACGAATATTCGTTTATTTATTTATTTTTTTCTTCACAGTACACATCACAGTGATCACCCCTCTCTGCTTCCAGCTTGTGTGGTGTAAAGAAGGCTGTAATACTACTGTGTGAGACTGGCGTGCGAAAATTCGCATATACGAATTTTCGTGTATGCTAATTTTGTATATGCCAATATTTACATATGTTAATTTTCGTATACGCGAATTTTCGCATATGCGAAAATAAAACGAGAATATAACGAATATGCGAATATTCGTCCATATATTCGCGAATTCGAATATGGCCTATGCCGCTCAACACTAAACATCACGACACATAGGCGGTTGTGGTGTGAGTTGTTGTGGCCTGACATCATGACCACAGCCTCCCAAACCCGTTCTGAACAAAATGCATGAAGATCCAGGGGTCCCAGCTGTTGGACCCCCGCAATCAGACATCCTATCTTTTGAATATGGAATAAGGGGTCTAGGGGCAGAGTACCCCTGTAATGGATAGTGTTGCTCGCGAATATTCGCAATGCAAATTTTATTTGCGAATATAGCACTATATATTCGTAATTACGAATATTCCTTTTTTAAATTTTTTTTATTTATTTATTTTTTTCACAGTACACATCACAGTGATCATCCCTCTCGTCTTCCAGCTTGTGTGGTGTAAAGAAGGCTCTAATACTACTGTGTGAGACTGGCGTGCTAATTTTCGCATATGTGAATTTTTGCTTATGTTAATTTTCGCTTATGTTAATTTTTACATATGCTAATGTTCGCATACGCGCAAATAAAACGCGAATATTACGAATATGCAAATTCAGCGAATATATGACGAATATTCGGCCATATATTCGCGAAATATCGCGAATTCGAATATGGCCTATGCCGCTCAACACTAGTAATGGATAAGCTAAAATGGCTATTTAGAATATGCTTGGTAAAATGGCCATTCACTAGCTCGCTCCCCCTCCCATAGTGTTTGAAACAATGTGAATAAGTTGGCGCCTCCAGAGAGAGCTACACCCAAGCACCCAAGATGATGAGACCCACATGCTGGATGGGGAACACCTACAGTTGGAAGAAACCAATCACAAGGACAGTTATTCATGACGTAAAGCTTTGCACACTGCACAGTGTTACAGTCCATAAAAATCCTTGTAATTGTCATAAATACAGAAAGTATCATTTGCTAAATGTTGTGTCATAGTGGTTTTCTATGACAGTGCATGCACTGATCCTGATACCTAATTAGGAAGGGGGCAGATATTAATCTGATACCAGGTCCGGTCCTGATCCATTTCACCCCTTTAATGAAAATCTCCCTGGACATTATGAACATGATATATTTAGTTGACAATGAGCTGCATTGGATCATTTGCCTCTCTTCTAATATATATGTGGTTCTTTATTACTTTGTATTTCAGATGTTTCTATACATTAGGTGGGAGGAATAAGGGGAGAGGGGCGGCTGCAGATCTGCTTTCGAAGCCAATTCCAGCAGAAGATTGGGTATTAGGATCTTGTTACCCTCTTGCTCCGCTCCCAATAACTTACTGTTCATCCTTCCCTCATTTACTGCGATATCTTAATCAATTTTATGATGATCAGGGACGAGAAAATGAAAAATTGATTTACAAAGAAATTCTGTGTCACCAAGGAGACGGCGGAGCACAATCCCATTGATTATATTACAATAAATCCTACGCTGGAACGTGTAAATGACAGGCCTGACACCAAGAGACAGAGATGTGGCATAATAAAAAGGCTCGTCGTGTGGATTACTGCGGCTGCCTCCTGTTCAGACAAGGTCATTTCACCGGCCCAAAAACCACAACCATGGTGAGAGATGATGGATGATGCATCTATGGGGTCACTCTGAAGGCGTTGTCCAACAAGACCTGTCTGGGGGTTGTAGCTTATCTCCAGTTAAGTAAATAGGGCTGGGCTGCAATATGACATAACACCTGTGGGCAGATATGGACGACCCCCAACCATTTTTGGTCTCACTAACTGTTGCGGAAAAGATCCGAGCGCACGGGATGCCGCTGTGCATGTGGATAACCAAACAGGAAATATAGTCCAACGCCCACAGGAGTAGTGGATAAAACTTCAACTTTATTCCAAAGACCATAAAATCAGGAAACAAATGGAAGATACGTGTATTATGTACAGGAATGTAGCTTGACGTGTTTCGTGGTAACCCACTTTCTCAAATTGGTCAGAATGTGGATTAGTGTAAAATAATGCACCTGGGGCATAAAAAAACCCTCGGCAGAGTATAGAATATGTGATACAGTCTTAATTTCAGCATCTGTGCAAAGGGATTAGGGTCATTTCAGAAGACTTAAAGGTAGGTAGACAATGTAATAGAGCAGCAGGAAATGCTAGCAGAATGCCTGGTGCATAGGGTGAGGTATTAGCAGTAGAAAGAAGAAAGTGCCCATGGGTCTATAGGGAGAAGCATTAGCAGTAAAGGGAAGTGTTCATGGTTGGATAGGGAGAGGTGTTGGCAGTAGAGGGAAGTGTTCATGGGTATATAAGGAAAGGTATTGGCAGTAGAGAGGGAAGTGCTTATGGGTGTATAGGGAGAGGTATAAGCAGTAGAGGGAAGTGCTCATGGGTGTATAGGGAGAGGTATAAGCAGTAGAGGGAAGTGTTCATGTGTGTATTAGGAGAGGTGTTGGCAGTAGAGAAGAAAGTGATCATTGGTGTATAGGGAGAGGTATTAGCAGTAGAGGGAAGTGGTCATTGCTGTATAGAAAGAAGAATTAGTAGTAGAGCGGGAAGTGTTCATGGGTGTGTAGAGAGGGATAGCAGTAAAACAATTTAAAGAAAAACAACTACTACAAGATGCTATAGTGTTACATTAAAGGGAAATGTTTCTGCAGTAATATCAGGAAGTATACATGGGTTAGGCATAAGGCTATTCTTCATATAAGATAGAGATAGGCATAAGGTTATCCTTCATATAAGATAGGGATAGACATAAGGCTATCCTTCATATAAGATAGGGATAGGCATAAGGCTATCCTTCATATAAGATAGGGATAGACGTAAGGCTGTCCTTCATTTAAGATGGAGATAGGCATAAGGCTATGCTTCATATAAGATAGGGTTGATGTTTGCTCAATGCTATACAGATATCCTTGTAGTCCGTATGACATATAACAGAGAGCTGTAGGTACTTCCTGCACCACAATGGTATCTCCATACAGCAGAGGGATTATGGGTATACTAGTGTAAAACGGAAACCAAAGGGGCTCCCCCATGACCTTGGTTGTCCAAGGGCCCTTAGAGTCTATTCACACGGCAAAATTTCCACCTCAAATTAAAGCCCATGGACTTCTATGGGAATCCGCACTCCCATTCACACGCAAGCGGAAATTCAGAAGTGTGAATGGGAGTGCAGAATCCCATAGAAGTCTATGTGCTTTAATTTGAGGCGGAATTCCACAAGTGAAAATTCTAAAGTGTGAATAGACCCATATACTGTTTTAGACAGTCATATACATACTTGATGTCCTGGGGGTGGACTTAAAAAAAACGTCAAAGGGTTGGTCTGCCATACCCAATGGCTTCTTATAGCACCTTCTGGGGTCATCTCCGAGCCCTCATATAGTCCGTGGTGATACAATATCTCTGAGGTTCTATCTCCTCCCCCAACCTCATAAATGTTGTTCCCAAAACTTTTCTTCCAGCATCATTTTTTCTTTTGTGCACGGTAACGTTTACAGTAACCTCACGCCGCTGTATAAATCTGTCGGTTTCTTTCTATTGATGTAGAAATGTAATTTGTTCCAGTCCCATCCGCTGTGAACGTTCCAAACAGGGAACACAGGATACAAAGCAGCATTAGATCAGGCTCCGGCACAAGGTTTTATCAGAGCTGAAGACTGCGCGCTGCTGAGATCAGAATATTCGCCCGGAATTATTGCGGCTGTAACTTTTCTGGTGTCACCATTTCCCATTTCAGGAATATTATGCAACGAATCCTCCTTAAACAAGTGGAGGCTCCGAGTAATGACTGAACTAATGAAAACCATCTATCCTGACTCTGACGTAAAGAACACCAAGATCATTATTCGTCATGTGTAACTCTACCCAAAATCTAGCAGCACAGGACCCCGGCCAGGACTCGGCGTCAGATGTTTTTGGATGTTACTCGAATCCATAGGGTTCATAGCTCCGGTTTGGAATTTTAAACAATGTATTAAAAAGTGAAAATGAATAGATCTGAAATCATTAAAGGGGCACTCCAAGTTCTTTTGTTTTTTGCCCATATCATACACACTCACCATCAATAGTACTACAGCGCCATCTGTTTTATCCCAGCACTGCTACATCCTTGGGTCATGTGCTCATTAGTCTTAGCCACAGAAAGGAAGCGGTCAGTCCTAAGTCCGCTGAATATTAGTTATACACCTCCCCTCCCAGCTCTATCTGTATTGTACTGCTCCTATCTCTATGAGATCAGGATATCTAGTAGTTATATACCTCCCCTCCCAGCTCTATCTGTATACTACTGCTGCTATCTCTATGGAATCAGGATATATAGTAGATATTCCTGGGGGAGGGATGTGATCTTGAGGGGTCTAGAGGAGGATGGCAGAGGGATCTCGGGGAGGGAGGGATGGGAATCTTGAGGGGTCTAGAGGAGGATTGAAGAGGGGTCTGGGTGGGGGAGGGATAGGGATCCAGGGGGAGGGGAAAAGGGATCTTGAGGGGTGTGTAGGAGGATGGAAGTGAGGTACGGGGGCATAGAAATGCCGAGGGGTCTGGAGGAGGATGCCAGAGGAACCTGGGGGAATAGAGATCCTGAGGGATCTGGCAGAGGATGGCAGAGGGGTCTGGAGGGAACAGGAATCCTAAGGGGTCTGGAGGAGGATGGCAGAGGGATCAAGGGGGATAGGGAACATGAGAGGTCCGGGGTGGAGGGGATAGGGATTCTGAGGGGTCTGGAGGAAGATGAAAGATGGGCTTTGGGTGGGGGATGACAGAGGAGTGGGGGGGGGTAGGATGGGGCAGAAGGGTCTAGGAGGACAGAGAGGTCTGGAGGAGCATGACAGAGGGGTGTGAAGAAGGAGGACAGAGGAGTTCTGAGGAGGAGGACAGGGGTATGGGGGGAGGAGAGAGGGGTCTGCAGAAGGACAGAGGAGTCTGGAGGAGGAGGACAGAGTGGTCTTGAGGAGAACAGACCGGTCTGAGGGAGGAGGAGGAAGAGGTTGTACGTTTGCTGTTTAAAGTTAAGACAGATAAGTCACAGGGGCTTGATGGAATAAAATTATTAAAAGAGCTTAGTGTTGAGCTCGCAAAACCATTAACAGATTTATTTAACCTATTACTGGTAACAGGAGTCGTCCCTGTAGATTGGAAAATAGCAAATGTCGTGCCCATTCACAAGAAAGGTAGTAGGGAGGAATCAAGTAACTATAGGCCAGTAAGTCTGACATCAATAGTGGGGAAATTAATGGAAACCCTACTAAAGGATAGGATTGTGGAACATCTAAAATCCCATGATTTGCAAGATGCTGGTGGTCGACTGCTCAAGCCTGGATCTCAGGCTTGGAGCAATCAATCGCATATCGGATGCACCAGAGGCAGGTAATGGACCCTCCGCTCGCATCCCAGCTGATCGGGACATCGCGGTTTCACTGCGATGGTCCCCATTAGCCCGACTGAGCTGCCGGGAATGCTTTTTTTTTTACAGTTTAGACACGGCGATCAACGTTGAATGCCGCTTCTAAAGAGTTAATAGCTCGCTATTAGCCCTGGGCCTGGCTACCGTTAGACGATGGGATTGCCTCCGGTACTCCCTTAGTCCCCAAGAGGTTAAAAGTAATATCAGGAAGTATTACTTTACTGAGAAAGTAGTGAATGCATGGAATAGCCTTCCTGCAGAAGTGGTCGCTGCAAATACAGTGAAGGAGTTTAAACAGGAATGGGATAAGCATAAAGCTATCCTCCATGTAAAATAGGGATATGTATAAAGCTATCCTTCATATAAGATAGAGCCAGGGACTATTGATAGTATTCAGATTATTGGGCAGACTAGATGGGTCAAATGGTTCTTTCTTATCTGCTGACACATTCTATGTTTCTAACAAAGGGGTCTGGGGGAGGACAGAGGGATCTGGGGGAGAAGGAGGAGGACAGAGGGGCCTTGAGGAGGACAGAGGGGTCTGGGGGCATAGAAGTCTGTAGAAGGAAAAGAGAGGGTTCTGGAGAAGAAGAAGAGAGGGGTCTGAGGGAAGAGAAGGAGGACAGATGGTCTGGAGGAGAACAGAGAGGTCTGGGGGAGGAGAACAGAGGTGTCAGGGGGGCATAGAGGTCTGGAGAAGGAGGACAGGGAGTCTGGAGGAGGTCATAGGGGTCTGGGGGAAGAGGAGGAGGACAGAGGGGTCTGGAGGAGAACAGAGGGATCTGAGGGGCATAGAGGTCTGGAGAAGGAGGACAGGGGGGTCTGGGGAAGGACATAGGGGTCTGGAGAATGACATGGGGTCTGGAGGACATAAAGGGGTTTGAGGGGGGCATAGGGGTCTGGAGAAGGATATAGGTGTCTGGGAGGGAAAGAGGGGATGATGACAAGGGGTCTGGAGAAGGACAGTACAGGGGTGGCAGTATTATTTTCAGGACACAGTGTGTAGCAGGGTTATACTCATGGGCACAGTTTGTGGCAGGATTCTAATGATTATTGTCTTCATATAGAACCAATGATGTCTGGGTGTCAATTTCTGCAGATGGAAGATGTAGCTCTGAAAGAATTCCTGATGCCTGGACAAGATGAAGACAACAGAGAAGACGTCACTCAGGTCGCTGATATTGTGTTTTCTCCTGACTGTCCAATCAGAGCTGTAGTCACCTGTAAGTTCTGCAGGAATGATGGGTAAAACTGTGCCCAATCTGTGGCTCTCCAGCTGTCACAAAACTAGCTGTCACAAAACTCCCATAATACCAGAGGCTCTCCAGACATGATGGAAGTTGTATCTTTGCAACAGCTGGAGAGCTACTTGAACCAAGGTGATCGGTAGGGGTCCCAGCAATCGGACCCTCACATAAAAGATGGGCTGCTTAGTCTAAAATGCCCAGGACTATTTTTGGTCCCAGTCTGGCTCTGATCAGGGGGTTGGGTTATGTCACAAAGTGAGATGGTAGGCTTATCAGAAGAGATTGGTAATTGCTGACTGGGTTAGCCAGATAGTACCGGTGATGTCACTGAGTAAAAAGTCTGTGTTATCTAGGGGGAAAAAAAACATTAAAATGGTCTCAGATTGGACTCAGCTTGAATTAAAAAAAGGGCCACAATGGCCCTAAAAAGTCTATCTCCTGGGTAGGGACGGGTTCTCAGCAGCAGCAGTACAGTATGGGTCATGATGGATAATGTGGCAGACATAGTCATATTTATAGCAGCCACTGTTTTGAGAAAATCGTGCAAATTTAATCTCAAATTTTTTTTTAAATCCAGAACAATTTTCATATTTTCAGAATTGGTTTGCTTACTGCATCTCTACTAGTTTTCTAGATGTGGAGATGGGTCATCAGAGATGGACCGGTGATGTCTCACAATGAGCTGGCTGCGGTATCTAGCAAAGAGGGTTGAGAGGGTTGAGTTCTCCAGGAAGGATTCTTGATGTCACCGAGTGAGAGGGAAATTATCTTGTGGTGTCATGTATGTTTACTAGAATAGTCTCCTAATTCCTCATAATTGAATTATCACAGGTTTATGACTAAACTAAATGAACAACACTTCTATAATGTCCGACTAATGTAATCGTATCAGGTTATTACTCAGCTGTGCGTGCAGAAGTACTTATTACTTCTAGAAGCTTCGGTCAGATACTCCAGATCATCTCCTGTCCACCTATAAGGAATAGATCCAAATATAAAAGAGAAGAGGCTTAAGAATCTTGTTTCTTGTAAGAATATTGAGTTAAAGGGGTACTCCGCTCCTAGGCATCTTATCCCCGATCCAAAGGTCTTGGCTGTGGCATCCCAAACATCCGGTGCACAGAGCGAACTTCGCTCTGTGCCAGATGACTGGCTATGTGGGGCGGAGGCTCATGACGTCACGGTCACGCCCCGCTCGGGATGTCACAGCCACAAACCCTCAATGCACCCTCCAGCGCTGCACCCGACACTCTAAACAAACGCTGGGTGCAGCAGGGAGATCGCGGGGGTCCCAGGGGGTAAGATGTCTAGGGGCGGAGTACCCCTTTAATCGAGGGGGCAATGTACTTGATCATTTTCTTTTTGTCAGAGAGAATACAAAGAGTGTCTCTCAATCTGGAGGTCCTGTCTTGCAT
Organism: Hyla sarda; assembly: GCF_029499605.1. Classification (NCBI taxonomy): domain Eukaryota; kingdom Metazoa; phylum Chordata; class Amphibia; order Anura; family Hylidae; genus Hyla; species Hyla sarda. The sequence continues at coordinate 377,587,183 of NC_079193.1, forward strand.
TACACAGACGCTGTGTAATACTTCTTTCTCCCACTGGGGGTGCTGAAGGAAATCTAAACACCTAACGACAGTTTTCCCAACAGATTACAGCTGATCATTGGGGGTCCCATCGGGGGATGCTCTATGATCATCTTGTTATCAAGGGATCCCTCTCACAAGTAGTGATTCCTCAGTATATAGGTTGGCATGGATAATCCCTAATTGTATATTTTTTGCAGCTACAGAGTTAAGACCCCAGATTAATGTCTCAATCTGCTTGTAAATTGTTCAGTTGTTGACTTCCTGCACATTTCATATCGACATTTCACGTCTACAACATGGTAAACTAAAAAACAAAATCTTGGCTTTCCTCACGTCAGACATCAGCATATCTGATGCTGGGAAACCACATGACACCTTCCAAATATTTTTGATTAAGACAGAACAAAAAAAGAAAATAAATAACTCTTTGGGCTTAAAGGGATATTCCGCTGCCCCAGCATTCAAGAACATTTAAGGAGACCTGTGAAAAATGAAAAAAGCGATCTGATTGGTTGCTATCGGCAACTGGACAAGTTATTCTCTGCACATGTTTTGATAAATCTCCCCCTTAGAGTGGGAGGCGGGGGGTCGTGATGTCACGCCATGCCCCTCGTGATGTCATGCTACGCCCCCTCAATGCAAGTCTATGGGAGGGGGTGTGGCGGCCGCCACGCCCCCTCCCATAGACATGCATTGAGGGGGCATAGCGTGATATTACATGGAGCGTGGCGTGACATCACAACCCCCGCCACCAGCACCCAGCGTTCTAAATGAACACTGGGTGCTGCACAGAGATTGCAGGGTTCCAGCTGTGGGACCCCCGTGATCAGACATCTTATCCCCTATCCTTTGGATAGGGGTATACGATGTCTAGGGGTGGAGTACCCCTTTAAGTCCAAAACTTTGGCACCACATAATGTCTCAAACAAGACTATGACGTCTTGGGACCCGAAAAAGAAAAACTCAGCTTCCTAAATGTTTGGATAATAATGTGAATAGAACATTCTATACCAGGAGCATCCTCCATATTTATATTCACAATCAGTCATGTGCCCACCGAAAGCCCTGTGAGACGTCGGACTGACACCCAACAAAACCTTGCCCAACTAGAACCGCTACATGAGGGCTCATTCGGTTTTAGGTCCTTTCTCTGCCACCAAATCTTTAGTGCTACACACTACATGTTTTTGTTGGTGAGAAAATAAACAGCTTGGTGGTCAACTGGGAGGCAGGCTGAGGACACCGGCGTCTGACAAGAACATTACTAGAGCTTTATGAACTTTAAAGAGAACCTCTGTTTTTTTACCTTGATATTGTTCTGTATTTTCTGCTCAGTCTCAGTCAGATTCACAGACTGGGAAGGGGCGTTCCCCAGCAGGTGGGACATCATCTGAAGCCATACAGGGGAGAACTTCCTCACTCACTCTGCTACACACAGCCCAGAGAAGTTCAGTGTGAGAAGAACTATGATGGGCTGAGGCTGCACCCCCCTCAGCATTTCCTGCTTTTGGACTTCTGCCAGGCCAGCAGGAGTCCAAAGTCTGTGAAAAAGAATGTGGTCTTTACAAGTAGGGAGACACCTAGTGGCAGAATTTTTATACAGAAATAAAACATAGAAAACTTCATTTTTTTTTAAACAAAGTACATAAGAATTTTTTTTTTTACCATAAGGAGTGCAATAGCAAAACATTTGTTTTAATAAGAGTGCCCATTTAATGCTACTTAGCAGCACTTTCTTGCCACTGTTGAGACCCCATAAACAATGTTCTATCAACCAAAACCCTGAAGATAATGGCAACACTAAAAACTATAACACTGGGCTCAATTCATACAGAAATGTTACCATCGGACTCCAGACTGCGCTTTATCCAATACTATCACACACATTATTCCTTACAGTCTTGTTTGGCAACATTTCCACAGCCCAAACTCTCCAGGTTATGCTCAGAATGTCACCCTTTTATAACTAGGTACCCATCAGCCTACAATCTGGTGATGGCTTTGGCCTACCATTACTGGATTTATTCCCCTCAGGCTGAGACCTCTCTGTCCCCAGCCAACATTTCCAGAACTGACTTTTCTCAAAGGATTACATTACGAAAAGCATTCACCGAGCTCCAGAAGCTGCTTCCTCCTCTGTGGCAAAGACTATCCTAATCTGCACGTCAAAGCAACCTTGTTTTATAATTCAGGTCTCCTTTTACTCATGTGACACTTCACAGGATTCAATAAGCAATCTTCAAGGTGCATATCAAGACTCTGGGTCCTTCACAACAAGGCAGAAGACCCACATTGCTTCACCACAGACCTCAGAAGACCCACATTGCTTCACCACAGACCTCAGAAGACCCACATTACTTCTCCACAGACCTCAGGAGACACACATTGCTTCTCCACAGAGCTCAGAGGACCCACATTGCTTCTTCACAGAGCTCAAAGGACCCACATTGCTTCTCCACATAGCTCAGGAGACCTACATTGCTTCTCCACAAAGCTCAGAGGAACCACATTGCTTCTTCACAGAGCTCAGAAGACCCCCATTGCTTCTCCACAGAGCTCAGGAGACCCACATTCCTTCTCCACAGGGCTCAGAAGACACACATTGCTTCTCCACAGAGCTCAGAAGACCCAGATTGCTTCTTCACAGAGCTCAGAAGACCCACATTGCTTCTCCACAGCGCTCAGGAAACCCACATTGCTTCTCCACAGGGCTCAGAAGACCCACATTGCTTCTCCACAGAGCTCAGAAGACCCAGATTGCTTCTTCACAGAGCTCAGAAGACCCACATTGCTTCTCCACAGCGCTCAGGAGACCCACATTGCTTCTCCACAGGGCTCAGAAGACCCACATTGCTTCTCCACAGGGCTCAGAAGACCCACATTGCTTCTCCACAGAGCTCAGAAGACCCAGATTGCTTCTTCACAGAGCTCAGAAGACCCCCATTGCTTCTCCACAGAGCTCAGGAGACCCACATTCCTTCTCCACAGGGCTCAGAAGACACACATTGCTTCTCCACAGAGCTCAGAAGACCCAGATTGCTTCTTCACAGAGCTCAGAAGACCCACATTGCTTCTCCACAGAGCTCAGGAGAGCCACATTGCTTCTCCACAGAACTCAGGAGACCCACATTGCTTCTCCACATAGCTCAGAAGACCCACATTGCTTCTCCACAGAGCTCAGGAGACCCACATTCCTTCTCCACAGGGCTCAGAAGACACACATTGCTTCTCCACAGAGCTCAGAAGACCCACATTGCTTCTCCACAGAGCTCAGGAGACCCACATTGCTTCTCCACAGAGCTCAGAAGACCCACATTGCTTCTCCACAGAGCTCAGAAGACCCACATTGTTTCTCCACAGGGCTCAGGAGACCCACATTGCTTCTCCACAGAGCTCAGAAGACCCCCATTGCTTCTCCACAGAGCTCAGGAGACCCACATTCCTTCTCCACAGGGCTCAGAAGACACACATTGCTTCTCCACAGAGCTCAGAAGACCCAGATTGCTTCTTCACAGAGCTCAGAAGACCCACATTGCTTCTCCACAGCGCTCAGGAGACCCACATTGCTTCTCCACAGGGCTCAGAAGACCCACATTGCTTCTCCACAGAGCTCAGAAGACCCAGATTGCTTCTCCACATAGCTCAGAAGACCCACATTGCTTCTCCACAGAGCTCAGGAGACCCACATTCCTTCTCCACAGGGCTCAGAAGACCCACATTGCTTCTCCACAGAGCTCAGAAGACCCACATTGTTTCTCCACAGAGCTCAGAAGACCCACATTGCTTCTCCACAAAGCTCAGGAGACCCACATTCCTTCTCCACAGGGCTCAGAAGACATACATTGCTTCTCCACAGATCTCAGAAGACCCAGATTGCTTCTTCACAGAGCTCAGAAGACACACATTGCTTCTCCACAGAGCTCAGAAGACTCAGATTGCTTCTCCACAGAGCTCCGGAGACCCACATTGCTTCTCCACAAGGCTCAGAAGACCCACATTGCTTCTCCACAGAGCTCAGAAGACCCACATTGCTTCTCCACAGAGCTCAGAAGACCCACATTGCTTCTCCACAGAGCTCAGGAGACCCACATTGCTTCTCCACAGAGCTCAGGAGACCCACATTGCTTCTCCACAAGGCTCAGAAGACCCACATTGCTTCTCCACAGAGCTCAGAACACCCACATTGCTTCTCCACAAGGCTCAGAAGACCCACATTGCTTCTCCACAAGGCTCAGAAGACACACATTGCTTCTCCACTGAGCTCAGAAGACCCAGATTGCTTCTCCACAGAGCTCAGAAGACACACATTGCTTCTCCACTGAGCTCAGAAGACCCAGATTGCTTCTCCACAGAGCTCCGGAGACCCACATTGCTTCTCCACAAGGCTCAGAAGACCCACATTGCTTCTCCACAGAGCTCAGAAGACCCACATTGCTTCTCCACAGAACTCGGGAGACCCACATTGCTTCTCCACAGGGCTCAGGAGACCCACATTGCTTCTCCGCAGAGCTCAGAAGACCCACATTGCTTCTCCACAGAGCTCAGAAGACCCACATTGCTTCTCCGCAGGGCTCAGAAGACCCACATTGCTTCTCCACAGAGCTCAGGAGACCCACATTCCTTCTCCACAGAGCTCAGAAGACCCACATTGCTTCTCCACAGGGCTCAGAAGACCCACATTGCTTCTCCACAGGGATCACATTACTTTCTGCACGGAAATGGCGGGGGGACCAAGCGGCAGGACCCCCACATTCCTTTGTATAGGGAATAAGATGTCTGTGGGCGGAATACCCCTTTAAACCCTGTTCTTACAACTATGTCTGGAGTATTCTTGTTGCACCCACCATCATTAGCACCTCTCTACTCCTCAGACTCCTGCCGCCTGGTGGTGCACCCAATGAACCCCATGTGGCCCAACCAGAAACAAATTACAAAAAAATTGACCAATCTGAATATTTTGTAAACTAAGGAACACATTTAATTCACGATTTGCTTTAAAAAATAAAAAAATAAAAAAAAATCAACAACACATTAAGACACAATGTTTAGTCTCTGCTAAAATTATAAATATATTCTATGCTGAGACCTAAAGTTTTAAAATTGCAGACTCAAATTTTTAGGCTGCACTACTGAGGCATCGTATCTTATTTTGTCAGGTGTTGTCAAGAAGACCTTAAATGGCTCTAAATCTTTAAACCTATCAATGTTCATATATAAACCAGGATATACATTAAATACTGATGTGGATGGTTTAAATGGGCACTGTCATAGTCAAACTTAGCTCCATGTTTGCAAAAATTAACCTCCTAATATACTTCATATGAAAATGTATTTTCTTTTTTATAGAAATCATGAATTATAAAAAAATAAATAAAAAGACCACTAGGGCACCATCATCTAAAGTCTAGGAAGTTAGGGTGGGACTAGCACTCCTCTGTGCTTTCTCCTGTCCTATCAGATTGCAGCATTAAAACAGGGAGGAGGGGCTTGCAGAGCAGCCTGCAGTGATTGGATAAGGAGACACAGCACAGAAGACTCATGGAAGAAAATGAGTCATGCAGAGTGAGGACACACCCCCTCAAGAGCACAGGATGACAAACCAATTGAGCAACAGGTAGAAGATTTTTGTGAGAGAAATATAGGTGCTAGACACACATAATTTTATATATATATGCATGATCAGGATTAGGTACTTAGTAACATATAACATTTTTTTTTTTTTTTTAGGGATATGACAGGTACTTTTTAAAGTAAGGTTAAAGTAAGATTTTTTGCACTGTATCAGTCAAGGTGAGTAGATATTTTACAGTCAGAAGAGAAATAACACACATGTATACATGGGACCACATGGCAAAGAACCACATGGGTACCCATTATGGTGCCATCTTTTCACTCAATGCAGAAAAGCCTGATGACCCAATACCCTCATTCTCTCTCTATAGCTCTTGGGGAAATTCCTTACTCTCTTGTCCTGTTTACAAAACAAGGCCAAAGAGATCTAATACGGACGCCCTTTGGGAAGGCTTATATGTTATAGTTTGTGTCAATGATTTTTCTTACCAATATTTCAGTTTGTGAAGAAGCCATGTGATCAGCTCAATGCCATGTGATGCTTTCCAGCCTGGCATTCTAAATGCTCCTTTTTACATGAGAAGATGATATACATAATAGGGAAAATCCTCAGAGCACATTAAAGGGGTACTCCGGCCCTGAGACATCTTATCACGCCGTCACGCCCCCTCCCATAGACTTGCATAGTGGGGGTGACCTCACACAGGGGTGGAGTCGTGATTATACAATACTCCGGCTCAGTGGTCGCCACCCAGCTGTTTGTGAGCTGGCACTGCGGCGTGCAGCTCAAACAGGTGGGTGGCAAATACAAGATTGCGGGGGTCCCCAGCGGATAGGGGATAAGATGTCTCAGGGCCGGAGTACCTTTAAGGTTAAGCAAGTGGAATCTTCATGTCACAGTGTTACGTGTAGGAAAGGCATTTGTTTATAATGCGTTTCATGGTGTTATCCAGATGTGCAATGGCTAACAGGTGTTTTGTGTTGGGGACTATTGTTGAGTGCGAATATTCGAAATGCTAATTTTTACCGCGAATATCGGCACTGTGCGATTCCGAGAATATTTGGAAAATAGTGATATATATTTGTAATGCCGAATATTATTTTTTTCTTTTTTGAGAAAATGCTAATATGTGTAAATGCTAATATGCGAATATGCAAATATTTCCGAATATCGGCACTTCCAGTCAGAGGACACTGATCCATCCCTTCTTTTAGGTGAAAGATGTAATTGGGCATGCGCACTATGCAAATTTCATTATGAATTTTGGCATGAAAAAAACCCAGAATGAACATAGCGAATATGCGAATTTAGCGAACATAGGACGAATATTCGTCCATATATTCATGAAATATCGTGAATTTGAATATGGCCCCTGATGCTCATCACTATTGGGGACACAATATATGGTAATATAATATCCATTGAGAGGTTTTCCATGCTCAATGCCAAGAGAACACAACATGCACTTAAATACAATGCCGCCACTCACCACAAAGACCTGATGTCTCATGTCAGATTCCACTGGATTATTTAGTGAAAGGATAGAATGCATGTAAGATACTGAACACATTCTCCATGCCCAGATGACCACTCACAACTTAGAGGGGTACTCCACTGCCCCAGTGTTCAGAACATTTTGTTCCGAACACTTGGAGCAAGCGGTGGGGGTCGTGATGTCATGCCCCCTCAATGCAAGTCTAATGGAGGTGGCGTGATGGCCACACGCCCCCTCCCTTAGACTTGCAATGAGGGGGCATGGCCGTGATGTCACAACCCTCGCCGCTTGCACCCAGTGTTCTAAATGACCGCCGGGTGCTGCACAGATGCGTGACCCCAGTGATCAGACATCTTATCCCCCTATCCTTAGGATAGGAGATAAGATGTCTAGGGGCATAGTACCCATTTAAGAAGGGGGGTTCCAATCCTGCTTTACTGTAAGACGTGGGCATACATAGATATACTGTCAAAAATTATTCAGATACATCCCACTGCACAGACAGGTTTCAATAGTACAGCTCACCCTCTTTCTTTGTGAATTATTAGGCACAGATAGTACTGCCTTTATGCCCACTCTTGTCTCTCGCTGTAAATGAGGTAGGTCCAAATAATATTCTCTTTTTGTCTCTTTCTGTAAATGAATTAGGTACGGATAGTGCCATCTCTCTGTCTCTCCCTGTAAATGTAGAGAAAGAAAGGAAGGCGCCTCATGTGCGGGATCAGTAGATCTTGCAGGTGGGGGTAGGGGACGGTGATTCCCAAGCCGCTTACCAAAGTTGGTTGTGCGCCCACACACAACAAGGTTAAGAGCAGAAGAGATATAGAAGAAGGTCCACTGCAGCCCTCCTGGGTGAGAGTAAAATCAAAACGGAATGACCAGGGAGTCAGGAGTTTGTCTGGCGCAGAGAGGAACCATCAGGCAGCCAAGTAAAATCAATGGATTTATTAGATGCCTGTAAATGGGGATGGTACAGATAGTTTTACGTCAGTGTCTCAGATATTATTGTTAATTTTTGTAGAAATAAAGATGGCACTCACTTGTCCGCAGAATAATCAAATTATTAATGGTATAATTTTGGTTAATAAATTGATTATTCTGCAGACAAGTGAGTGCCATCTTTATTTCTACAAATGGATTTGGACTTGTACATTCCTGAAAAAGGGGCAGTGAGTTGAGGATTGCAGCAGTGCATAATTATATCCAGACGGGAGACTGCAGCAGTGTCAATCTACTTTGTTCTATATGGACTGAATTCACAAACATTATTCTATTCTCTATCTCTCCCAATAAATACTGTAGGCATATTTGGTTCTGTCTCCCTGTTGCTTCCTGTAAATTATGTACAGTGGGTACAGATAGTACTGCCTCCCTGTCTTACTTTGTAAATGATGTAGGTAGAGATAGTACTGCCTCCCTGTCTTACTTTGTAAATGATGTAGGTAGAGATAGTACTGCCTCCCTGTCTCTCCCTATGAATGGTTAAGGTACAGATTTATTCTTCTTTGTCTCTTCCTGCCTTCATGTGTCTCCCTGTGAATGATATAGGTAGGGGTACAGATATTACTGCCTTCCTGTCTCTTTTTGTAGATGACAAAGGTACAGATAGTACTGTTATCCTGCTTTGCCCTGTAAATAATGTAGGTATAGATAGTTCTGCCTCCCTGTCTCTCCCTGTAAATATTTAAGGTACAGATAGTACTGCCTCCCTCTCTCTCCATGTAGATGATTAAGGTACAGATAGTACTCTGTCTCTCCATGTAAATGATGTAGGTACAGATATTACTGCCTCCCTGTCTCACCATGTAAATGATGTAGTTACAGATAATATGGCCCCCGGTCTCTCCATGTAAATGACCGAGGTACAGATAATAAGGCCTCCCTGTCTCTCCTTGTGAATTATGTAGGTACGGATAGTACTGCTTCCCTATCTCTCCATGTAAATTATGTAGGTACAGATAGCACTGCCTCCCTGTCTCACCATGTAAATTTATGCTGGTACAGATAGTACTCCCTCTCTGTCTCACTATGTAAATGATGTAGGTACAGATAATACTGCCTCCCTGTCTATCCATTTAAATGACCGAGGTACAGATAATACTGCCTCCCTGTCTCTCCTTCTAAATTATGTAGGTACAGATAATACTGCCACCCTGCCTCTCCATGTAAATGATGTAGGTACAGATAATTAGTGTTGCTCGCGAATATTCGCCAATATAGCACTAAATATTCGTAATTACGAATATTCGGGTTTTTTTTGTTTTGTTTTTTTCACAATACACATCACAGTGATCATCCCTCTCTACTTCCAGCTTGTGTGGTGTAAAGAAGGCTCTAATACTACTGTGTGAGACAGGTGTGCGAATTTTCACTTATGCAAATTTTTGTATATGCTAATTTTCGCATATGCTAGTTTTCACATACGCAAATTTTCACATATACAAAAATAAAACACGAATATTACGAATATGCGAATTTAGCGAATATATGACGAATATTCGTCCATATATTCGCAAAATATCGCGAATTCGAATATGGCCTATGCCGCTCAACACTACAGATAATACTGCCTCCCTGTCTCACCATGCAAATCATGTAAATAAAGATAGTACTGCCTCCGTGTCTCACCATGTAAATGATGTAGGTACAGATAGTAATGCCTCCCTGTCTCATCATGTAAATTATGTAGGTACAGATAGTACTCCCTCTCTGTCTCACCATGTAAATGATGTAGGTACAGATAGTAATGCCTCCCTGTCTCACCATGTAAATGATGTAGGTACAGATAGTAATGCCTCCCTGTCTCATCATGTAAATTATGTAGGTACAGATAGTACTCCCTCTCTGTCTCACCATGTAAATGATGTAGGTACAGATAGTAATGCCTCCCTGTCTCACCATGTAAATGATGTAGGTACAGATAGTAATGCCTCCCTGTCTCATCATGTAAATTATGTAGGTACAGATAGTACTCCCTCTCTGTCTCACCATGTAAATGATGTAGGTACAGATAGTAATGCCTCCCTGTCTCACCATGTAAATGATGTAGGTACAGATAGTAATGCCTCCCTGTCTCATCATGTAAATTATGTAGGTACAGATAGTACTCCCTCTCTGTCTCACCATGTAAATGATTTTGGTACAGATAGTCCTGCCTCCCTGTCTCTCCATGTAAATGATGTATCTGGAGTAATTAAAAAAGGGTCCGGGATCTTCGGCGCGTACCGTGCAAGGATGACAGGAGCGTATTGCAAAGGTTTCTTTATTGCCCAATACACTTAAACGCGTTTCGAGGCTTCTTGCCTCTTTTTCAATAATACATAGGCTATGTCTTATTGAAAAAGAGGCAAGAAGCCTCGAAACGCGTTTAAGTGTATTGGGCAATAAAGAAACCTTTGCAATACGCTCCTGTCATCCTTGCACGTTACGCGCCGAAGATCCCGGACCCTTTTTCATTACTACAGAGACGTCTAAAAGTCGGCAGGGGGTGATCCCAGCCGAACTCCCGGAAGGCAGCTCCGTCATAATTACTGAACTACACTTCGTGGTGGTTGTGTCTGGCACACAACCCCCTCAGGTTAGTACACATCCGTTTGGTGTGTATTCACTTTTTCTGTGTACAATATACAGGCATACTGTCCTTAGAGGAAGCTCTGCTCTATTTTTCTCATATCAGATTCTACATGTAAATGATGTAGGTACAGATAGTACTGCCTCCCTGTCTCACCATGTGAATGATGTAGGTACAGATAGTACTCCCTCCTGTGTCTCACAATGTACAGTCATGGCCGTAAATGTTGGAACCCCTGAAATTTTTCTAGAAAATTAAGTATTTCTCACAGAAAAGGATTGCAGTTACACATGTTTATTCCCTTTGTGTGTATTGTAACAAAACCAAAAAAATGGAGGAAAAAAAAAAGCAAATTGGACATAATGTCACCAAACTCCAAAACTGAGCTTATTGGCACCCTTTCAAAAATGTGGAAAAATAAGATTGTTTCCAGCATGTGATGCTCCTTTAAACTCACCTGGGACAAGTAACAGGTGTGGGCAATACAATATATCATACCTGAAAACAGATAAAAAGGAGAGAAGTTCACTTAGGTCTTTGCATTGTGTGTCTGTGTGTGCTACGGTAAGCATGGACAACAGAAATAGGAGAAGAGAACTGTCTGAGGACTTTAGAACCCAAATTGTGGAAAACTATCAATAGTCTCAAGGTTACAAACCCATCTCCAGAGATCTAGATTTGCCTTGGTCCACAGTGTGCAACATTATCAAGAAGTTTACAACCCATGGCACTGTAGCTAATCTCCCTGGGCGTGGACAGAAGAGAAAAATTAATGAAAGGTGTCAACGCAGGATAGTCCAGATGGTGGATAAGCAGCCCCAAACAAGTTCCAAAGATATTCAAGCTGTCCTGCAGGCTCTGGGAGCATCACTGCCAGCGTGAACTATCCGTCGACATTTAAATGAAATGGAACTCTATGGCAGGAGACCCAGGAGGACCCCACTGCTGAGACAGAGACATAAAAAAGCAAGACTAAATTTTACCAAAATGAACTTGAGTAAGCCAAAATCCTTCTGGGAAAACGTCTTGTGGACAGATGAGACCAAGATAGAGCTTTTTGGTAAAGCCCATCATTCTACTGTTTACCGAAAATGGAATGAGGCCTACAAAGAAAAGAACACAGTACCTACAGTGACATATGGTGGAGGTCAATGATGTTTTGGGTTGTTTTGCTTCCTCTGGCACTGGGGGCCTTGAATGTGTACAAGACATCATGAAATCTGAGGATTACCAATGGATTTTGGGTCGCACTGTACAGCCCAGTGTCAGAAAGCTGGGTTTGCATCCGAGATCTTGGGTCTTCCAGCAGGACAATGACCACAAACATACGTCAAAAAGCACCCAGAAATGGATGACAACAAAGCGCTGGAGAGTTCTGAAGTGGCAGCAATGAATCCAGATCCAAATCCCACTGATCACCTGTGGAGAGATCTTATAATTACTGTTGGGAAAAGGAAGAGTGGTCCAACATAAGAAGCTTATTGATGGTTATAGGAAGAGACTGATTTCAGTATTTTTTTTCCAAAGGGTGTGCAACCAAATATTAAGTTAAGGGTGCAAAATAATTTTGTCCAGACCATTTTTGGAGTTTGGTGACATTATGTCCAATTAGCTTTTTTTCTTCCCTTTTTTGGTTTAGTTCCAATACACACAAAGGGAATAAACATGTGTATAGCAAAATATGTGTTACTGCAATCCTTTTCTGTGAGAAATACTTCATTTTCTAGAAAAATTTCAGGGGTGCAAACATTTACGGCCACAACTGTAAAGGATGTAGGTACAGATAATACTGCCTCCCTGTCTCACCATGTAAATGATGTAGATATAGAAAGTACTGCCTCCCTGTCTCACCATGTAAATTATGTAGGTACTGTGATAAAGTGATAAGGAAAGGGTGTATTTCCTTGGCTCACTTTGGAGAAACCTTCACCTGGGGCCTAATTAATGAGTCAGCAGAGAGGGGAGATCTTTATAAGGAAGAGACTCAGTGTAAGGCTGGGTCCACACTACGTTTTGTCCCATACGGGAGCGCATACGGCAGGAGGGAGCTAAAACCTCGCGGACCACGGTTTTAGGTCCGGTTGTAAAAGCGCATACGGCGCAAAAATGAGCCGACCGGACCGAACGTTTCACTCCGGTCGGCTCATTGAAGTGAATGGCATACGGGAGCGCATACGGTCACATACGGTCACGCGAGGTTTTAGCTCCCTCCTGCCGTATGCGCTCCCGTATGGGACAAAACGTAGTGTGGACCCAGCCTAATCTGGGCTCTCCCTAGGAAACTGCAGGCTGGCTGTAAGGGGGAGACACACAGCCGGAGCTCTTAGTAGCAGGTTGCAGGAGGCACGTATTTTACTTGCCGAGGGTAGCTCACCAGTTAGTAGTCAGGGCATGCTGATATGTGTAGTCAGTGACCAGACGGCCTAGAATTTTATTTTGTTCCTGCGTTATGTTTGTTTTTACCTGCAAACTGTCTAAATAAAGCTGGCAAGGTGCTAGACTTGCATGAATAATAGTTGCCTGCCGATTTATTGAGAGGAAACATGTCCCGTGGCAGTGTCCAGGACGATCCCAGAGCTATCCCCAAGGAGGAATCCTTACAGTACAGATAGTACTGCCTCCTGGTCTCTCCATGTAAATGATGTAGGTACAGATAGTCCTGCCTCCCTTTCTCTCCATGTAAATGATGCAGGTACAGATAATACTGACTCCCTGTCTCTCCAGGTAAATTATGTAGGTACAGATAGTACTGCCTCCCTGTCTCTCCATGTCTATGATGTAGGTACAGATAATACTGACTCCCTGTCTCTCCAGGTAAATTATGTAGGTACAGATAGTACTGCCTCCCTGTCTCTCCATGTATATGATGTAGGTACAGATAGTACTGCCTCTCTGTCTCTCCAGGTAAATTATGTAGGTATAGATAGTACTGCCTCCCTGTCTCTCCATGTATATGATGTAGGTACAGATAGTACTTCCTCCCTGTCTTTCCATGTAAAATATGTAGGTACAGATAGTTCTGCCTCCCTGTCTCTCCATGTAAATTATGTAGGTACAGTCAGTACTGCCTCCTGGTCTCTCCTTCTAAATGAGAAATGTATAGCCAGTATAGAGATTGCTAAAACTGTTCTCAGTTTTTTTCCCCTCTCCCTACACTGTCTCCTCTTATTCATTCCATAAGCACTAAACAATGTAAACGGTTATGTTTCTAATAGAAAAGACAGTCAGAGAGGAAAAAAAAAAAAAAACATTGCTGCGGGCCTCTGAAATTGAAAAACAAATAATATGCTAAGTAGATTTTCCTATAACTAAGAAGGAGTGTAGCATTTCTGTACCGGAATCTGAGTGAACAAATACCAGCGGGGGCCCACTTGTCGTGAATGATAATAGGCCTTTAAGACTCTTAAAGAGACCGTAATAGTTTCATGCAATAAACATAGATTCTGTGAGAGCGATTTCCCTCTTCTCAAGTATCTTACAGAAAATGTCAGAAGATCCTTGTTACTATTTCATCTCCCAAGAAATACACTTGTCAGACACATTCTTCAGATTGCCTTCAGTATAAACGTATATTCTGCACTGGAGGCAATGAGGTTATTATTCACACCGCCGGGCTGTGCATATATCTCTGGGCAGCGAGATGTGGAAAATATACAGATATGGTTTCCTGGCAACCTAAAATCCTCGGTACCAATGCACTTACATAGATTCTTACACAGAAGAATTTACGGTAAGTGTTTGCCTGTGAGGGGGAACTGTTCTCGATTAGAAGAAGGAGACAAGATGGTGACAGCTCCGCGGCAAATGGCAAAACGAATAAAAAACCTACAGGGAATCTGGATACGGAAAACAAAAAGGAGGAGAAAGAAGTTATTACTGTTATAGAGATACATGGAAAACGTTGTGTACAAAGGGATTGAAGATTAGGGTTTATTTTATTCTCTATGTTATAGGACACTAATATGATAACACTTGGGGTCCAGAATAAAGAAACATCAGTACAGTACAGGATGATAACACTTGGGGTACAGGATGATAACACTTGGGGTACAGGATAATAACACTTGGGGTACAGGATGATAACACTTGGTGTACAGGATGACAACACTTGGGGTCCAGAATAAAGAAACATCAGTACAGTACAGGATGATAACACTTGGGGTACAGGATGATAACACTTGGGGTACAGGATGATAACACTTGGGGTACAGGATGATAACACTTGGGGTACAGGATAATAACACTTGGGGTACAGGATGATAACACTTGGGGTACAGGATGATAACACTTGGGGTACAGGATGATAACACTTGGGGTACAGATAATGACACTTGGGGTACAGGATGATAACACTTGGGGTACAGGATGATAACACTTGGGGTACAGGATAATAACACTTGGGCTACAGGATGATAACACTTGGGGTACAGGATGATAACACTTGGGGTACAGGATGATAACACTTGGGGTACAGGAAAATGACACTTGGGATACAGGATGATAACATTTGTGGTACAGGATAATGACACGGGGTACAGGATGATAACACTTGGGGTACAGGATAATAACACTTGGGATACAGGATAATAACACTTGGAGTACAGGATGATAACACTTGGGGTACAGGATAATAACACTTGGGGTACAGGATAATGACACTTGGGGTAAAGGATAATGACACTTGGGGTACTGGATAATAACACTTGGGGTACAGGATAAGAACACTTGGGGTACAGGATGATGACACTTGGGGTACAGGATGATAACACTTGGGGTACAGGATGATAACACTTGGGGTACAGGATGATGACACTTGGGGTACAGGATAATAACACTTGGGGTACAGGATAATGACACTTGGAGTACAGGATGATAACACTTGGGGTACAGGATGATAACACTTGGTGTAAAGGATGATAACACTTGGGGTACAGGATAATAACACTTGGGGTACAGGATGATAACACTTGGTGTACAGGATGATAACACTTGGTGTAAAGGATGATAACACTTGGGGTACAGGATGATAACACTTGAGGTGCAGTATAATAACACTTGGGGTACAGGATGATAACACTTGGGGTACAGGATGATAACACTTGGGTACAGGATAATGACACTTGGGGTACAGGATGATAACACTTGGGGTACAGGATAATGACACTTGGGGTACAGGATAATGACACTTGGGGTACAAGATAATAACACTAGGGGTACAGGATGATAACACTTGAGGTGCAGGATGATAACACTTGGGGTACAGGATAATGACATTGGGGTACATGATGATAACACTTGGGGTACAAGATGATAATACTTTGGGGTACAGGATAATAACACTTGGGGTACAGGATGAAAACACTTGGGGTACAGGATGATAACACTTGAGGTACAGGATAATAACACTTGGGGTACAGGATGATAACACTTGGGGTACAGGATGATAACACTTGAGGTACAGGATGAGAACACTTGGGGTACAGGATGATAACACTTGGGGTACAGGATGATAACACTTGGGGTACATGATGATAACACTTGGGGTACAGGATGAAAACACTTGGGGTACAGGATGACAACACTTGGGGTACAGTATGATATCACTTGGGGTACAGTATGATATCACTTGGGGTACAGGATGAAAACACTTGGGGTACAGGATGATAACACTTGGGGTACAGGATGAAAACACTTGGGGTACAGGATGATAACACTTGGGGTACAGTATGATATCACTTGGGGTACAGTATGATATCACTTGGGGTACAGGATGAAAACACTTGGGGTACAGGATGATAACACTTGGGGTACAGGATGATAACACTTGGGGTACAGGATGATAACACTTGGGGTACAGTATGATATCACTTGGGGGTACAGGATGATAACACTTGGTTTACAGGATAATGGGAGACTTTCCTGGTATAAACCGTATAATTTCAATGTAAAGCTCCAACATATGCTTCTATATAAACATATAAAAGACATACAAAAGTGTAGTCTACTATAGTATAGTCTAGTATAATTTATTTTAGTATAGTTTACTTTTTAGTTTATTTTAGTATAGTTTATTTTAGTATAGTCTTGTGGTTCCACGGGGTGTTAGGAGAAATATCACTTTTGTAACGCCAGGGAACCGTTATCCTATACATGGTCCAAGGTTGGAGACAGCTTCTCCTGGGCCAGACACAGGGAGTAAATGAACACAGTAACATCAGGTTACGGATAACTGTGATATACAGACAGTCTGGTGCAGAGTGGAGAGGATGCAGCGTAACCCCTTAGGAGCTCTATTGCCTTGCTGGGACTTGTGGTGCTTTCACCCAGTAGATTGATATTGACTTGAGAGAGGATTAAAGATTGATCCTGGTTCTGTCAAGGTCTTGTAGCTTCCTCCACCAGGACATGAACTTCCACCATACGGGCAATAATGACTGGATGAAGTAGATTTGATCTGGGCCTTCCCTTGAGGATACTCACACCTCACACCTTTACCACACTGCTGCTCAGCAGTGAACTCCTCCCCCACTACACTGGCCAAGAAAGTAGGTGTTCCCATTGGCAGGCAGGGTCACATGGGTTTAGACAGCTCCTCTCTTAAAGGTACAAAACACACATGAATACACATAAAAATAACATAAGACATGATAATTATGAAAATATATTAAACTTTTAGTAAAGCGCTGGAAGACAATAGACACAGTAATCAGTCCCTCGGTGAGTCCGACACCTGTGCCGCAGGTCCGCCTTTGGTGCTGGGACACCACAGTCTAGTCTAGTATAGTCTACTATAGTATAGTCTAGTCTAGTCTTGAACCAGCGATCTAATGTGGGCAGACTTTGACCCATTGCGGGGAACCTGCAAGGGAACCTGTGGCCTAATGTGGGGAAACTGCTACCATATGTGCGGTCTATGCTACCTAATGTGGGGAGTCTACGCTACCTAATGTGGGGAATCTGTGCTACCAAATGTGGGGAGTCTATGCTACCTTATGTGGGGAGTCTATGCTACCTTATGTGGGGAATCTGTGCTACCTAATGTGGGGAATCTGTGCTACCTAATGTGGGGAAATTGCTACCTAATGTGGGGAAATTGCTACCTAATGCGGGGTAACTGGTACCTACCTAATGTGGGGTAATTGGTACCAAATGTGGGGAATCTATGCTGCCTAATGTGGGGAAAAGATGCTACCGAATGTGGGGAAACTGCTGCCTACCTAATGTGGGGGAACTGCTGCCTACCTAATGCTCCCCCTGGCAGTAGCACCCTCATCATCCACCAGCAACCCCCCCCCCCCCAGCAGCACCTCCACCAGCAGATCCTGATGGTGGATGATGGCGGTGCTCCTGCCAGGAGGATGATCCTGCCGATGGATAATGGGGGTTATACTGCCAGGGGGGATGGCCAGTAGCACCCTCATCATCCTCCAGCAACACCCCCCCAGTAGTAGCACCCCCATCATCCACTAGCAACACCACCAATACCCCCCTCCCGTGGTAATAGCATCAGCTAACGGATGTTGAGGGGTGTTACTGCGGTTTTGGTATTATATTCAGAGGGTGCACTGTATGGCAACGTTATATTCAGAGGGCGCAGCTTGTGGGAGTATTATATTCAGAGGGCGCAGTTTGTGGTAGTATTATATTCAGAGGGCGCAGTTTGTGGTAGTATTATTAGAGATGAGCGAACTTACAGTAAATTCGATTCGTCACAAGCTTCTCGGCTCGGCAGTTGATGACTTATCCTGCGTAAATTAGTTCAGCCTTCAGGTGCTCCGGTGGGCTGGAAAAGGTGGATACAGTTCTAGGAAAGAGTCTCCTAGGAATGTATCCACCTTTTCCAGCCCACGGGAGCGCCTGAAAGCTGAACTCATTTATGCAGGAAAAGTAATCAACTGCCCAGCCGAGAAGTTTGTGATGAGTTGAATTTACTGTAGTTTGCTCATCTCTAAGTATTATATTCAGAGGGCGCAGTGGGTGGTAGTATTATATTCAGAGGGTACAGTATGTGGCGGTATTATATTCAGGGGTTCAGTATGTGGCAGATTTATATTCAGAGGGTACAGTATGTGGCAGATTTATATTCAGAGGGCGCAGTTTGTGGTAGTATTATATTCAGAGGGTGCAGTGGGTGGTAATATTATATTCAGAGGGTACAGTATGTGGTAGTATTATATTCAGTGGGTACAGTGTGTGGCGGTATTATATTCAGGGGTACAGTATGTGGCAGATTTATATTCAGGGGTACAGTATGTGGCAGATTTATATTCAGGGGAACAGTATGTGGCAGATTTATATTCAGAGTGTACAGTATATGTTGGTATTATATTCAGAGGGTACAGTGTGTGGTAGTATTATATTCAGTGGGTACGGTGTATGGAAGGTTTATAATCAAAGAGTATAGTGTATTGTAGTATTGTATTTAGAGGATACAGTGTCTGTCAGGTTTATAATAATAATTGTTTTCATATAGAGGATGAGAATGCACTGACATAGTGAGGAGACGTCTGGGCATCACATTCTAAAGACAGAAGTTTTAGCTGGAAAAAGTCCTGGCGGTATGTACCATCTGAATTAGATAAGGGAAGACTATAGAGAAGACGTCACCTGTAGTCACTGATATCATTGTGTATTCTCCTCACTATAGAGAAGACGTCACCTGTAATCACTGATATCATTGTGTATTCTCCTCACTATAGAGAAGGCTTCACCTGTAGCCACTGATATCATTGTGTATTCTCCTCACTATAGAGAAGATGTCACCTGTAGTCACTGATATCATTGTGTATTCTCCTCACTATAGAGAAGACGTCACCTGTAGTCACTGATATCATTGTGTATTCTCCTCACTATAGAGAAGACGTCACCTGTAATCACTGATATCATTGTGTATTCTCCTCACTATAGAGAAGACGTCACTTGTAGTCACTGATATCATTGTGTATTCTCCTCACTATAGAGAAGACGTCACCTGTAATCACTGATATCATTGTACATTCTCCTCACTATAGAGAAGACGTCACCTGTAGTCACTGAGATCATTGTGTATTCTCCTCACTATAGAGAAGACGTCACCTGTAGTCACTGATATCATTGTGTATTCTCCTCACTATAGAGAAGACGTCATCTGTAATCACTGATATCATTGTGTATTCTCCTCACTATAGAGAAGACGTCACCTGTAGTCACTGATATCATTGTGTATTCTCCTCTCTATAGGGAAGAAGTCACCTGTAGTCACTGATATCATTGTGTATTCTCCACACTATAGAGAAGACGTCACCTGTAATCACTGATATCATTGTGTATTCTCCTCACTATAGAGAAGACGTCACCTGTAGTCACCAATATCATTGTGTATTCTCCTCTCTATAGGGAAGATGTCACCTGTAGTCACTGATATCATTGTGTATTCTCCTCACTATAGAGAAGACGTCACCTGTAGTCACTGATATCATTGTACATTCTCCTCTCTATGTCCTATAAGAGCTGTAGTTGCTTGTCAGTTCTACAGTTAGGTCAGTGAAACTACAACTCCCAGCATAACCTCACCACTGCTTAAAGGGGTACTCTACTGGAAAACATTTTTTTTAATCAACTGGTGCTACAAAGTTAAACAGATTTGTAAATGACTTCTATTTAAACATCTTAATCCTTCCAGTACTTATTAGCTGCTGTATAAGTGATTCACAGGAAGTTCTTTTCTTTTTTAATTTATTTTCTGTCTGACCACAGTGCTCTGTGCTGACACCTCTGTCCATGTCAAGAACTGTCCATAGTAGGAGCAAATCCCCATAGCAAACCTATCCTGCTCTGGACAGTTCCTGACATGGACAGAGGTGTCAGCAGAGAGCACTGTGGTCAGACTGGAAAGAACTACACAACTTCCTGTGGAGCATACACCAGCTTATAATAGAAGTAATTTAAAAATCTGTTTAACTTTCTGGCACCAGTTGATATAAAAGTAAATGTTTTCCAGTGGAGTACCCCTTTAAGTAATTCTGGGAGCTGTATATTTAAATGGTGAAAACTTCTTTAACACTTTCCCATTCTGTGGCAACTGGTATATCTGATTATTATACTGGAATTTCTCACAATGCGCTTCAACAGTGGTGTCTGTCACAACAGGCTAAAAACTTACTGAGGGGGGGAGGTATGGGGGTGACACCATTTTCTACCGCACCGGGTGACACCAACCCTAGCAACGCCACTGGGTATATACGGTACACCAGATACATTATAGTGGTTAAGGCATCAAGGAGTCTCACTAGATCAGTGCTTCCCAAAGAGGGTCCCTCCAGCTGTTGCCAAACTACAACTCCCAGCATGCACGGTTGGGAAACTATATATGGAGAAAGTTCTCATGGAACAGCAGACGGGATGATGTATGTGACAATCCTCATAGATCACAGCGGCGCTGCAGTACCGCCGCTTCCTCCATTACTCACTGGTTGCAGGCGGTGATCCTACTGTGCTCATCCGGCAGCCGTAAGTAGCGTCTTGTTACAGTAAATACCTGAAGACGAATGGCGTGCATGAGAGGAAGCAGCGTGGCGCTGATACTAGATGAGCGTGCCAAGCAAACATCATTATCTTCTAGTTAAGCAGGTTATCAGGATAATGCTGGTCTGGTGACAATATTCTACAATACAGACTGATGTGTGCGCGAGGTGCTGCTGTGCAGATGTAGTTTAGCTGAGTGTGTTGTTTGGTGCAACTCATTACAATGGTTTATCTGTCATTTTACAGCGGCTGAATCTGCGGCATTTTCAAGTTCATCATATGAAAAATGAAAGGGGTATTATCATATCAGATATCTATAGTGCATTCACTGGATGGACCACATATCCTACCTCTACCCCTGGGACCCCCGCCTGCCTTCAGAACTGGGGTCCCCATAGATGGTACCAGGGAGAGCAAGGTATCAATCAGGTGCTTAATGAGGTCCTGGGCCTGGGTGGTGTCAGGCTGCTATTGATAGGCAAGGAAGGGCTTAAAGGGGTACTCTGCCCCTAGACATTTTATCGTCTATCCAAAGGATAGGGGAGAAGATGTCCGATCATGGGGGTCCCACCGCTGGGGACCCCCTCGATTTCCCTGCTGCACCCGGCATTCACTTAGAGAGTGACGTGTATCGTCGGAGGCTTGTGATGTCATCACCGCGCCCCGCTCGTGACGTCACGGACGTCACGAGCGGGGCGCGGTGATGACATCACAAGCCTCCGACAATACACGTGACGCTCTAAGTGAATGCCGGGTGCATCGGCGGGTCCCCCATGATCAGACATCTTATCCACTATCCTTTGGATAGTGGATAAGATGTCTAGGGGCGGTGTACCTCTTTAAATAAATGGCCCTTCTCACCTAGTAATACTAAGCTGCTGCTGCTTGGTGTGTATGTGTTTTTTTTTTTGTAAATAAATAAATAAATAATAATAATAATAATAATAGAGCAGGGGCGGACACAGACAACAGAGGGCCCGTGTGCAAAGAATGTGCCTGGGCCCCCCCCCCCCCCCAAAAAAAAAAAAAGTAATATGCCATAAAATTGCACTGCAACTCACATTAATCTGCATTAGATAGGCAGCAGTTCCCCCACATTAGGTAGCATAGATTCCCCACATTAGGTAGCATAGTTTCCCCACATTATGTAGCATATATTCCCCACATTAGGTAGCATTGTATAGTTTCCCCACATTAGGTAACGTAGCATAATTTCCCCACATTAGGTAGCGTAGCATATATTCCCCACATTAGGTAGCGCAGCATATATTCCCCACATTAGGTAGCGTAGCATAGATTCCCTACATTAGGTAGCGTAGCATAGCATATATTCCCCACATTAGGTAGCATGGCATAGATTCCCCACATTAGGTAGCGTAGCATATATTCCCCACATTAGGTAGTGTAGCAAAGATTCCCCACATTAGGTAGCATAGCATATATTCCCCACATTAGGTAGCATAGATTCCCCACATTAGGTAGCATAGCATATATTCCCCACATTAGGTAGCATAGATTCCCCACATAAGGTAGCGTAGCATAACCCCAACAAACAAACACACACACACTCTCACTCACCCACACACTCTTACCTTGCCTGCACTACTTACATTTGCCCATGGGGACTTCCTGGCAGAGGTGCGCGCTATAAGTGACATCATCACACGCTCTGCGCTGGACGTCAGCGTCCAGGTGCTTGCGATGACGTCACTCACTGCACGCACCTCAGCCAGGAAGTCCCCATGGGCAGATGTAAGTAGCAGTTTAGTGACTGGGCAAGACTGGTTTCCCTGTCATATGTGCACTGGCAGGGCTGCCATCAGAAATTTCGGGGCCTCTTACACAACTCAAGGCCTGAGACCCCCACCGATCACCTCGGTTGAAGTGGTTCTCCAGCTGTTGGAAAGCTAAAACTCCCATCATGTCTGGAGAGCCTCAGGCAATGGGAGTTGTAGTTTTGTAACAGCTGAAGAGACACAGATTGGACACAGTTTTACCCATCATCACTGCAGAACTTACAAGTGACTACAGCTCTGATGGGACAGTCATAAGAACACACAATGATGTCAGTGACCTGAGTGACGTCTTCTTTTCTTCTTCATCTCGTCCAGAGACCAGGTCTTCCCCCAGCTCCATCTTCTCTGCAGAGTCTGACATGCAGACATCATTGGCTCCTCACTGTCAGCAGATCCTCATCCTCTGCATGAAGACAGTAATCATTATAACCTTGCCAGAAAGTGTAACCTAAATAAAATACTGCCCCACACTGTACCCTGAATATAATACTGCTATACACTGTACCCACTAAATATAATACTGCCACACACTGTACCCTGAATATAATCCTGCCACACACTGTACCCTGAATATAATACTGCCACACACTGTACCATGAATAGCATACTGCCATACACTGTACCCACTAAATATAATACTGCTATTCACTGTACCCACTAAATATAATACTGCCCCACACAGTACCCTAAATAAAATACTGTCACACACTGTACCCTAAATAAAATACTGCCCCACACTGTACCCTAAATATAATATTGCCAGACACTGTAACCTGAATACAATACTGCTGTACACTGTACCCACTAAATATAATACTGCTATACACTGTATCCACTAAATATAATCCTGCTACACACTGTAACCTGAATATAATACTGCCACACACTGTACTCCGAATATAATACTGCCACACATTGTACCCACTAAATATAATACTGCCACACACTGTATCCTGAATATAATACTGCTCATACACTGTACCCTGAATATAATAATACTATACACTGTACCCTGAATATAATACTGCTACACACTGTGCCCACTAAATATAATCCTGCCACACACCGTACCCTGAATATAATAATGCTATACACTGTAACCTGAGTATAATACTGCTATACACTGTACCCACTAAATATAATTCTGCCACACACTTTACCCTGAATATAATACTGCTATACACTGTACCCACTAAATATAATCCTGCCACACACTATACCCACTAAATATAATACCTCTTATCCTCTGTGTCCTCATCATTCCTCATCACCCCCATAACCCCTGCCAAACCTCTCCTCAACACTACTATAACCACCCCCGCACCTCTCCTCATCACTACTATAACCCCCCCACACCTCTCCTCATCACTACTCTAACCCCCCCCCCACACCTCTCCTCATCACTACTATAACCCCTGCACCTCTCCTCATCACTGCTATAACCCCCCCGCACCTCTCCTCATCACTACTATAACCCCCCCACACACCTCTCCTCATCACTACTATAACCCCCGCACCTCTCCTCATCACTACTATAACCCCCGCACCTCTCCTCATCACTACTATAACCCCCGCACCTCTCCTTATCACTACTATAACCCCCGCACCTCTCCTCATCACTACTATAACCCCCGCACCTCTCCTCATCACTATTATAATGCCCCCTGCATCTCTCACCACCCCCATAACACCCCCCTGCACCTCTCTTCACCCCCATAACACCCTCCTGCACCTCTTATCACCCCAATAACCCCCCCTGCACCTCTCATCACCCCATAACACCCCCCCCCTCATCACCCCCATAACACCCCCTGCATCTCTCATCACTCCCATAACACCCCCTGCATCTCTCATCACCCCCATAACACCCCCTGCATCTCTCATCACTCCCATAACACCCCCTGCATCTCTCATCACCCCCATAACACCCCCTGCATCTCTCATCACTCCCATAACACCCCCTGCATTTCTCATCACCCCCATAACACCCCCTGCATCTCTCATCACCCCCATAACACCCCCTGCATCTCTCATCACCCCCATAACCCCCCCTGCATCTCTCATCACCCCCATAACCCCCCTGCACCTCTCATCACCCCCATAACCTCCCCATGCACCTTTCATCCCCCATAACACCCCCTGCACCTCTCATCCCCCCCATAACACCCCCCTGCACCTCTCATCCCCCCATAACACCCACCTGCACATCTCATTACCCCCATAATACCCCCTGCACCTCTCATTACCCCGATAACCCCCTGCACCTCTCATCACCCCCATAACTACCCCATGCACCTTTCATCCCCCCATAACACCCCCCTGCACCTCTCATCCCCCCATAACACCCCCTGCACCTCTCATTACCCCCATAACCCCCCCCCCACCCCTCTCATCACCCCTATAACACCCCAAGCACCAGTTCCCCTGCACCTCTCATCACCATTGTAGTCTGCAAACAACATAGCCCCCATCCAACCCCCCCCCCCCCCCCCGTTCACTCACCCTGCCGGGGTTCGGTGCAGCTGCTGCTCCTGTCAGAGTGTCACTGCACGGGGAGGATCCGTCGGGAAGATGATGGACTGGAGATCGCGCCGGGACAGGTCAGGTGACTGGAGTAGACGTGCGTGCCTGCGCGGGGCACGTCGACTCCCATCAGCCCCTGGCCTGTCCGGCCCTGCCGTACTTCTTAAGGGGCCCGCGCCCTAGAAAGAGCGGGCCTCATAGTCCTGCGGGCCCCCCAGACTATGAGGCCCGGTCATAGTTCTGACGGGTACCCAGCCAGGAGTCAGTGAGTGACAGTCGCAGTCGCTCACTGACTAGCCGGAAAAAAAAAAGTACTGAGGGCCTCCCTGAAGCTCCGGGCCCCATACAAGTGTATGGGTTTACCCCCTGATGGCGGCCCTGTGCACTGGGTCCGATGGTAGGACCGGCCCAGCGTGTGAGGGCGGGCCCCCTCCCGGGCGGGCCCCCTCCCACGCTGGGCCCCTGTGCAGCTGAACCGGCTGCACAGGCGATATGTCCGCCCCTGTAATAGAGCTTGGGGTCCCCGCTTTTCCATGACTAGTCACTTACAAAAGGTCATTTTCTCAAACCCATTCTCTCTCAACCCTGAGAGAAAAAATCCTAAAAGCTTAGGCCAAGCTTGTAAAGAGTAAGGGGGTATGTGGTGCAGCCTTGTTCTCCCTTTCTTAAGACCCCTGAAGCCCCTATGAGGCCATAAGAATTACTCTGGTTAGCATCAAATACTAAGGGAATACTGAGAAGGAAGAGATGATGACTGAAATGTCTTCTAGTCAATGGGGTTAAAGGGGTATTCCAGGCCAAAACTTTTTTTTATATATCAACTGGCTTCGGAAAGTTAAACAGATTTGTAAATTACTTTGATTAGAAAATCTTAATCCTTGCAATAGTTATTAGCTTCTGAAGTTGAGTTGTTTTTTTCTGTCTAACAGCTCTCTGATGACTCACGTCCTGGGAGCTGTGCAGTTCCTATGGGGATATTCTCCCATCATGCACAGCTCCCGGGACGTGACATCATCATTGAGCAGTTAGACAGAAAACTTCAGAAGCTAATAACTATTGGAAGGATTAAGATTTTTTAATAGAAGTAATTTAAAAATCTGTTTAACTTTCCGGAGCCAGTTGATATATATAAAAAAAAGTATTTGCCTGGAATACCCCTTTAAGTTGTACAGGAACCACATTGCTAATCTAGGGCCCTGAGGGCTACAGGCAGAGCCTAATCATCCAAGTAGCTGAATAGGGTGCACCTCAAATTGTCTGCACCCTGTAGATTGGACATTGCAGGGAAAGATTAAGTACTACATGTATTGAAACCCCTTAATGGGGAATAGATTGTGGATTCTATCCTATCCTTCAAAGGATGTCTTAACACAACAGTGCTCCCCTTAAATAGTTTTCTACATCTATCTATCTATCTAAAAAAAAAATATATATATATACCAGGAGTGCTGCACAACTAAAATAGTTCAAACATAGGTTGTGCACACTGGTTAGGGACCTTGGTGAGAGATCCACAGTGTAATATCAATGCCAGACACCAGCAGCTCACAGAACTTGGTGCAAAAAAAAAAGTAAAAATGTATTGCATCATTACAGTGTTACAGAAGCAACGTTCTCGTCGCCATTCTCGAGCTCTATCTATCTTATATCTATCACTATTTTTTTTGCATGGGACAATAAACCACCTTTGAACTGGTCCTGGAGTGTTGCGGATTTTCTGTGTATCTATCTATCTAATATCTATCTATCTCATATCTATCTATATAGCTATCTAAGAAAGAGCTGCAGCACTCAGGATCATGAACGTAACAAAAGGTGTTTATTCCATATCAATACAGCAAGCAAAGTTTCTGCTGCCAATGCATCCTTTTTCAAGCAATGCATTGGCAGCAGAAACGTTGCTTGCTGTATTAATATGGAATAAACACCTTTTGTTACGTTCAGAATCCTGAGTGCTGCAGCTCTTTCTTGGATGTGTAACCTGCCTTGACCGGGGACTTTGCTGCTGCTTGCACCACCTGCAACTTGATTGGGCGCTGCTCTACAAATTTGCTTTGCTATATAGCTATCCTCATAGTTCTGGCTAACTTATCCTTTGTCTGTATTGCACATATGGGGGAGTGGCTACCTCCATGTTGGCTCTTGCACCCCACCAACCTCTATCAGGTGTATATAAGGTGTCATGGATGTTTCAGATCCTGCAATACCTGCTGAACTGATCACACAGAGGCATATTCATAGTGTAGGGTCCGTTCCAATGAGGTCATCTTAACGTGGTGGGACGGTCCAAGCTATTTGGCCGCCAATTTGCAAGCTAAGTACCTCACTGTTTCATAACTTCATAATTTTATATTTCCATTTATTGCACCATAGCTGTATAGCTTTTCATGTTGTATCTATATACTCATGTTTTATCTATATCTTTGTGCTAGCAGTGTGCTGCTGTATTCTTCTGTTGCTATATATCTATCTATCTATCTCATATCTATCTATCTATCTATCTATCTATCTATATTATAGTATATACCTAACATTTTCAGTAGCTCTCCTCTCTCCCATGTCTCCCTGTTGCTGTAATCTAGAGAGAGGGAGGAAGGCGCCTCATGTGCGGGATCAGTAGATTTTGCAGGTGGGGGTAGGGGACGATGATTCCCAAGCCGCTTACCAAAGTTGGTTGTGCGCCCACACGCAACAAGGTTAAGCGCAGAAGAGATATAGAAGAAGGTCCACTGCAGCCCTCCTGGGTAAGAGTAAAATCAAAACCGAATGACCAGGGAGTCAGGAGTTTGTCTGGCGCAGAGAGGAACCATCAGGCAGCCAAGTAAAATCAATGGATTTATTAGATGCAACGCGTTTCGCTGCGCATGCGCAGCTTCATCAGGCATGACAAGGGAAGGCTGGTAACAGATATATATACCTCCAGGGATTAACCATTAGAGTACTTTTTGAAAGAGTTGTTACATAGAATTACATATCCACATATAAATGTGACAATGTATGAAAAATATATAAATACCGTATATACTCGAGTATAAGCCGAGTTTTTCAGCACGATTTTTCGTGCTGAAAACACCCCCCTCGGCTTATACTCGAGTGAACTCCCCCACCCGCAGTGGTCTTCAACCTGCGGACCTCCAGAGGTTTCAAAACTACAACTCCCAGCAAGCCCGGGCAGCCATCGGCTGTCCGGGCTTGCTGGGAGTTGTAGTTTTGAAACCTCCGGAGGTCCGCAGGTTGAAGACCACTGCGGCCTTCAACATCATCCAGCCCCCTCTCACCCCCTTTAGTTCTGACTACTCACCTCCGCTCGGTGCTGGTCCTGCAGGACTGTCCGGTGAGGAGGTGGTCCGGTGGGATAGTGGTTCCGGGCTGCTATCTTCACCGGGGAGGCCTCTTCTAAGCGCTTCGGGCCCGGCCTCAGAATAGTCACGTTGCCGTGACAACGACGCAGAGGTGCGTCATTTGCGTCATTGTCAAGGCAACGCATCTATTCCGGGCCGGAAGCGGAGAAGAGGCGCCCCCAGTGAAGATAGCAGCCCGGACCACCTCCTCACCGGACCACCTCCTCACCGGACAGCCCTGCAGGACCGGACCAGCGCCGAGCGGAGGTGAGTACTCAGAACTAAAGGGGGTGAGAGGGGGGCTGGATGATGTTGAAGGCCGCAGTGGTCTTCAACCTGCGGACCTCCGGAGGTTTCAAAACTACAACTCCCAGCAAGCCCGGACAGCCGATGGCTGCCCGGGCTTGCTGGGAGTTGTAGTTTTGAAACCTCCGGAGGTCCGCAGGTTGAAGACCACTGAGGGTGAATGATGAGAAGAGGATGATGAAGGGGGGGTGTGGGGATGATGAAGGGGGGTGGGGATGATGAAGGGGGGGGGGGATGATGAAGGGGGGATGTGTGGGATGATAAGGGGATGATGAAGGGGGGATGTGCGGGATGATAAGGGGATGATGAAGGGGGGATGTGTGGGATGATAAGGGGATGATGAAGGGGGGATGTGCGGGATGATAAGGGGATGATGAAGGGGGATGTGTGGGATGATGACAAGGGGATGATGAAGGGGGGGATGTGTGGGATGATGACAAGGGGATGATGAAGGGGGATGTGTGGGATGATAAGGGGATGATGAAGGGGGGATGTGTGGGATGATGACAAGGGGATGATGATGAGGATGTTAATGACGGGTCTGGATGATGACAGGGGGGGATGAGGTATTTCCCACCCTAGGCTTATACTCGAGTCAATAACTTTTCCTGGGATTTTGGGTTGAAATTAGGGGTCTCGGCTTATACTCGGGTCGGCTTATACTCGAGTATATACGGTAGATATAAATAAATATAAATAGGCAAAAAAATTATAATAAAACAACAGTATAAAAGCACAATGCAATCTTATAAACATATATATATATAATATAATTATTGCATGTGGTGTAAATATAACACCACAAGCGACTCAAGGAATCACATCGCTTAGTCACCGGTGCGGCATTCAACAACGCAAGTTGGATATTATTTCAAAAAATGTATATAATATAAAATAAAGAGATATGGACCTATAAGGTGTCATGTATATTAATTGAAAGGATAAAACATTTTTAAT